>NC_069501.1:699363836-699631336 GCF_027579735.1 Bombina bombina | reverse complement strand
TGGTAGAGAAGTCAGTAGCAACAGGAGATTTATTGCCATCTTTAGATAAGGAAATAATCATCGGATAGTATCCATAAGTAGCAAAGAAGGGGGTTGTTTTAGTGGATTAAGAGAGAGAATTATTGCATGAGAATTCAGCCATGGGGAGATATGATATCCAGTCATCCTGTTGATAGGTAACATAACATCTTAGATATTGTTCAATGGTTTGATTGATTCGTTCTGTTAAACCATTGGTTTGTGGGTGATAGGATGTGGATAATCTTGAATCAATTTTTAGCATCTTACAAAGTGCCTTCCAAAAGAATGAAGTGAACTGGGTTCCTCTGTCTGATATTATAGTTGTGGGTAAACCATGTATTTTCACAATATGCATGAGGAAAGCTTTAGCTGTGTCTTTGGCTGTTCGTAACTATTTCAGAGGAATGAAGTGGGCCATTTTTGTAAGATGGTCAATGACTACTAAAATGGTGTTGTGTTGTTGTGACGTCGGAAGTTCAACAATGAAGTTCATAGATATCGTGGACCATGGTGTATCTGGAATAGGGATAGGTGTTAAATGGACAAAAGGTCTTTGATGAACAAGTTTGTTTCTGGCACATGTTTCACATGAATTAAGGTATACAAGGATCTCCTTATCCATTTGTGGCCACCAGAAATCTCCTAATTAGTTCAGTAGTCTTCCTTATTCCTGTATGACCAGAGAGAGGTATGTCATGGGAGTGTGAGAGTATTGAATTTCTGAGTGGTTTAGGAATATAAAGTTTCCCATCATAATAGTATAACCCTGAAGAATTATTTTTAATGGTATCCTTTGGTGGTTGTGGTTCATTATGTAAAGTGCTCAATATTTCCTTTTTGAGAGAGAGGTCAAAGTTCCTATTAATTTTTCTTTCATGTAATTAGCAAGAGTCCATGAGCTAGTGACATATGGGATATACATTCCTACCAGGAGGGGCAAAGTTTCCCAAACCTTAAAATGCCTATAAATACACCCCTCACCACACCCACAATTCAGTTTTTACAAACTTTGCCTCCTATGGAGGTGGTGAAGTAAGTTTGTGCTAGATTCTACATTGATATGCGCTCCGCAGCAAGTTGGAGCCCGGTTTTCCTCTCAGCGTGCAGTGAATGTCAGAGGGATGTGAGGAGAGTATTGCCTATTTGAATGCAGTGATCTCCTTCTACGGGGTCTACTTCATAGGTTCTCTGTTATCGGTCGTAGAGATTCATCTCTTACCTCCCTTTTCAGATCGACGATATACTCTTATTTATATACCATTACCTCTGCTGATTCTCGTTTCAGTACTGGTTTGGCTTTCTACAAACATGTAGATGAGTGTCCTGGGGTTAGTAAATCTTATTTTCTGTGACACTCTAAGCTATGGTTGGGCACTTTGTTTATAAAGTTCTAAATATATGTATTCAAACATTTATTTGCCTTGACTCAGAATGTTCAACATTCCTTATTTTCAGACAGTCAGTTTCATATTTGGGATAATGCATTTGAATCAATCATTTTTTTCTTACCTTAAAAAATTTGACTTTTTTTCCCTGTGGGCTGTTAGGCTCGCGGGGGCTGAAAATGCTTCATTTTATTGCGTCATTCTTGGCGCGGACTTTTTGGCGCAAAAAATCTTTTCTGTTTCCGGCGTCATACGTGTCGCCGGAAGTTGCGTCATTTTTGACGTCCTTTTGCGCCTTGTGGGCGTCTTGTTTGGCGCTAAAAAAATATGGGCGTCGCTTTTGTCTCCTCATTATTTAAGTCTCATTATTTATTGCTTCTGGTTGCTAGAAGCTTGTTCACTGGCATTTTTTTTTTTCCCATTCCTGAAACTGTCATTTAAGGAATTTGATCAATTTTGCTTTATATGTTGTTTTTTCTATTACATATTGCAAGATGTTCCACGTTGCAACTGAGTCAGAAGATACTTCAGGAAAATCACTGCCCGGTGCTGGAGCTACCAAGCTAAGTGTATCTGCTATAAATTTTTGGTATCTGTTTCTCCAGCTGTTGTTTGTATTGCATGTCATGACAAACTTATTAATGCAGATAAAATTTCCTTTAGTACTGTTACATTTCCTGTTGCTGTTCCGTCAACATCTAATTTTCAGAGTGTTCCTGATAAACATAAGAGATTTTATTTTTTAATTCCATTTAGAAGGCTATGTCTGTTATTTCTCCTTCTAGTTTACATAAAAGTCTTTTAAAACTTCTCTTTTTTCAGATGAATTTTTAAATGAACATCATCATTCTGATACTGATAATGGTTCTTCTGGTTCAGAGGTTTCTGTCTCAGAGGTTGATGCTGATAAATCTTTGTATTTGTTCAAGATGGAATTTATTCGTTCTTTATTTAAAGAAGTATTAATTGCTTTAGAAATAGAGGATTCTGGTCCTCTTGATACTAAATCTAAACGTTTAAATAAGGTTTTTAAATCTCCTGTAGTTATTCCAGAAGTGTTTAATCTCCCTGATGCTATTTCTGAAGTAATTTCCAGGGAATGGAACAATTTGGGTAATTCTTTTACTCCTTCTAAACGTTTAAGCAATTATATCCTGTGCCATCTGACAGATTAGAGTTTTTTGGGACAAAATCCCTAAGGTTATGGGGCTGTCTCTACTCCTGCTAAATGTACTACTATTCCTACGGCAGATAGTACTTCATTTAAGGATCCTTTAGATAGGAAAATTGAATCCTTTCTAAGAAAAGCTTACTTATGTTCAGGTAATCTTCTTAGACCTGCTATATTTTTAGCGGATGTTGCTGCAGCTTCAACTTTTTGGTTAGAAGTTTTAGCGCAACAAGTAACAGATCATAATTTTATAGCATTATTATTATTCTATAACATGCTAATAATTTTATTGGTGATACCATCTTTTGATATCATTAGAGTTGATGTCAGGTATATGTCTCTAGCTATTTTAGCTAGAAAAGCTTTATGGATTAAACTTGGAATGCTGATATGTCTTCTAAGTCAACTTTGCTTTCCCTTTCTTTCCAGGGTAATAAATTATTATCTCAACTGTTTCTGGAAGGAAGGGAACTTTTTTACCAAAGGATAAAAAATCCAAGGTAAATTTAGGTTTAATAATCATTTTTCGTTCTTTTCCTCACAACAAGGAACAAAAGCCTGATCCTTCATCCTCAGGAGCGGTATCAGTTTGGAAACTATTTCCAGTTTGGAATATATCCAAGCCTTATAGAAACCTATAGCCAGCTCCTAAGTACCCATGAAGGTGCGGCCCTTATTCCAGTTCAGCTGGTATGGGGCAGATTACGTTTTATTCAAAGAAATTTGGATCAATTCCATTCTCAATCTCTGGTTTCAGAACATTGTTTCAGAAAGGTACAGAATTGGCTTCAAGTTAAGGCCTCCTGCTAAGAGATTTTTTTCTTTCCCGTGTCCCAGTTAACACAGCAAAGGCTCAGCATTTCTGAAATGTGTTTCAGATCTAGAGTTGGCTGGAGTAATTATGCCAGTTCCAGTTCTGGAACAGGGGCTGGGGTTTTATTTTATCTCTTCATTGTACCAAAGAAGGTCAATTCCTTCAGACCAGTTCCGGATCTATCAATATTGAATCGTTATGTAAGGATACCAACATTCAAGATGGTTACTGTAGGACTATCCTGCCTTTTGTTTAGCAAGGGCATTATATGTCTACAATAGATTTACAGGATGTGTATCTGCATATTCCGATTCATCCAGATCACTTTTAGTGTCTGAGATTCTCTTTTTAGACAAGCATTACCAGTTTTGTGGCTCTACCGTTTGGCCTAGCCTCAGTTCCAAGAATTTTTTTCAAAGGTTCTCGGTGCCCTTCTTTCTGTAATCAGAGAACAGGGTTTTGGTATTTCCTTATTTGGACGATATCTTGGTACTTGCTCAGTCTTCTCATTTTCGAAGAATCTCATATGAATCGACTTGTGTTGTTTCTTCAAGTTCATGGTTGGAGGATCAATTTACCAATCAGTTCATTGATTCCTCAGACAAGGGTAACCTTTTTAGGTTTCTAGATAGATTCAGTGTCTATGACTCTGTCCTTGTCAGACAAGAGAAGTTTAACATTGATATCAGCTTGTCAAAACCTTCAGTCACAATCATTCCCTTTGGTAGCCTTATGCATGGAAATTTTAGGTCTTAGGACTGCCGCATCAGATGCGATCTCCTTTCCTCGTTTTCACATGCGACCTCTTCAGCTCTGTATGCTGAACCAATGGTGCAGGGATTACTCAAAGATATCTCAATTAATATCTTTAAACCGATTATACGACACTCTCTGACATGGTGGACAGATCACCATCGTTTTGTTCAGGGGGCTTCTTTGTTCTTCCGACCTGGACTATAATCTCAACAGATGCAAGTCTTACAGGTTGGGGAGCTGTGTGGGGGTATCTGATGGCACAAGGGGTTTGGGAATATCAGGAGGTGAGATTTCCGATCAATATTTTGGAACTCCGTGCAATTTTCAGAGCTCTTCAGTCTTGGCCTTTTCTGAAGAGAGAGTTGTTCATTTGTTTTCAGATAGACAATGTCACAACTGTGGCATACATCAATCATCAAGGAGGGACTCACAGTCCTCTGGCTATGAAAGAAGTATCTCGAATTTTGGTTTGGGCGGAATCCAGCTCCTGTCTAATCTCTGCGGTTCATATCCCAGGTATGGACAATTGGAAAGCGGATTATCTCAGTCGCCAAACGTTGCACCTGGGCGAATGGTCTTCACCCAGAGGTATTTCCTCAGATTGTTCAAATGTGGGAATTCCCAGAAATAGATCTGATGGCTTCTCATCTAAACAAGAAACTTACCTGGTATCTGTCCGGATCCCGGGATCCTCGGGCGGAGGCAGTGGATGCATTATCTCTTCCTTACAAGTGTCATCCTGCCTATATCTTTCCGCCTCTAGTTCTTCTTCCAAGGGTATTCTCCAATATTCTAAAGGAATGCTCATTTGTCCTGCTGGTAGCTCCAGCATGGCCTCACAGGTTTTGGTATGCGGATCTTGTCCGGATGGCCTCTTGCCAGCTGTGGACTCTTCCGTTAAGACCAGTCTTTCTGTCTCAAGGTTCTTTTTTCCATCAGGATCTCAAAACCTTAATTTTAAGGTATGGAGTTTGAACGCTTGATTCTTGGTCAAAGAGGTTTCTCTGACTCTGTGATTGATACTATGTGACAGGCTCGTAAATCTGTATCTAGAGAGATATATTATAGAGTCTGGAAGACTTATTTTTCTTCAGGATGGTTTAGATAAAGGTTTGTCCGCAAGTTCCTTGAAAGACAAATCTCTGCTCTTTCTGTTCTTTTTCACAGAAGGATTGCTAATCTTCCTGATATTCATTGTTTTGTACAACCTTTGGTTCGTATAAAACCTGTCATTAAGTCAATTTCTCCTCCTTGTAGTTTGAATTTGGTTCTGGGGGCTCTTCAAGCTCCTCCGTTTGAACCTATGCATTCATTGGACATTAAATTACTTTCTTGGAAAGTTTTGTTCCTTTTGGCAATCTCTTTTTGCCAGAAGAGTTTCTGAATTATCTGCTCTTTCTTGTGAGTCTCCTTTTCTGATTTTTCATCAGGATAAGGCGGTGTTGCGAACTTCTTTTGAATTTTTACCTAAAGTTGTGAATTCCAACAACATTAGTAGAGAAATTGTGGTTCCTTCATTATGTCCTAATCCTAAGAATTCTAAGGAGAAATCGTTGCATTCTTTGGATGTTGTTAGAGCTTTGAAATATTATGTTGTTATCTTTTCCGGTTCTAGAAAAGGCCAGAGAGCTTCTGCCATTTCTTTGGCATCTTGGTTGAAATCTTTAATTCATCTTGCCTATGTTGAGTCGGGTAAAACTCCGCCTCAGAGGATTACTGCTCATTCTACTAGGTCAGTTTCTACTTCCTGGACATTTAGGAATGAAGCTTCGATTGATCAGATTTGCAAAGCAGCAACTTGGTCCTCTTTGCATACTTTTACTAAATTCTACCATTTTGATGTATTTTCTTCTTCTGAAGCAGTTTTTGGTAGAAAAGTACTTTAGGCAGCGGTTTCAGTTTGAATCTTCTGCTTATGTTTTTCATTAAACTTTATTTTGGGTGTGGATTATTTTCAGCAGGAATTGGCTGTCTTTATTTTATCCCTCCCTCTCTAGTGACTCTTGTGTGGAAAGATCCACATCTTGGGTAATCATTATCCCATACGTCACTAGCTCATGGACTCTTGCTAATTACATGAAAGAAAACATAATTTATGTAAGAACTTACCTGATAAATTCATTTCTTTCATATTAGCAAGAGTCCATGAGGCCCGCCCTTTTTTTGTGGTGGTTATGATTTTTGTATAATGCACAATTATTCCAATTCCTTATTTTTTATGCTTTCGCACTTTCTTATCACCCCACTTCTTGGCTATTCGTTAAACTGAATTGTGGGTGTGGTGAGGGGTGTATTTATAGGCATTTTAAGGTTTGGGAAACTTTGCCCCTCCTGGTAGGAATGTATATCCCATACGTCACTAGCTCATGGACTCTTGCTAATATGAAAGAAATGAATTTATCAGGTAAGTTCTTAAATAAATTATGTTTTTTGGGGGAATGATTTGGTGTGGTTGATCAATTTCTGGTGGATTATCAAGAATTCTAGATAGAGCATCGGCTTTAGTATTTCGTGAACCCGGTCGGTAGGTAATAAGAAAATGAAATCTGTCCAGGAAAAGAGCACATCTGACTTGGCGAGAGGAGAGTTTTTTATTTTTCTTTAAATACTCTAGATTCTTGTGATCTGTGTAGATCAGGAATGGTTTAGAAGTTCCTTCCAAAATGTGTCGCCAGGTCTCCAAGGCACACTTGATAGCCAATAATTCCTTATCACCGACAGAGTAATTTATTTCGGCCGGTTGTAGCGTTCTTGAATAAAAAGAGATAGGATATAGGTTATTGGTGGTATGATTGCATTGTGATAAAACAGCTCCAATACTAAAATTTGAAGTATCTACTTCTACAATGAACTGATAGTTATGATTTGGAAGACTTAAAATTGGGGCAGCTGGGAATCTTTGTTTTAATTGATCAAATGCAAGTTGTGCTTGAGTATTCTAATTGAATTTGAAATGTTTTTTAGTTAAATTGGTTAGAGGTTTGATTATAGTAGAAAAGTTGAGAATAAACTTCCTATAAAAATTGGAGAAACCTAAGAACCTCTGGAGGGCTCTTACAGTTGTAGGTCTTGGCCAATCTATAATAGTTGAAACTTTGTCAGTATCCATTTGAATATTATTTGGTGAAATTATGTAACCCAAAAATGTAATCTTATTCACATGGAACTGACACTTCTCCAATTTTGCAAATAATCTGTGGTCACAAAGTCGTGTAAGAACCCATCGGACATGTTTTTTATGTTCTTGGGAATCTTGAATAAATGAGGATGTCATCAAGGTAAATAATAACACAAACATCAGTTAGATCTTTAAAAATATAATTTTAAAAATATTGGAAGGTGGCTGGAGCATTACAAAGCCCAAAGAGCATTACTTTATACTCAAATAACTCATTCTGAATGCCGTCTTTCACTCATTACCTTCCTTAATTCTGATGAGGTTATACGCCCCTTTAAGATCCAGCTTGGTGTAAATAGTGGCATCACTGAGACGCTCAAAGAGTTCGGGTATAAGTGGAAGCGGGTATCGGTTCATAATTAAGTGCCCTATAATCTATTATAGGTCTTAATGTTTTATCTTTGTTTGTAACAAAAAAAAATACCAGTAGCTGCAGTTGATGTAGAAGCTGTAATAAACCCTTTTCTAAGGTTTTCATCTAAGTATTCTCATAGATGTTTTAATTCATTTTGTGAAAGTGGAAAGATTTTGCCAAAAGGGATGTGTGAACCAGATATAATATCAATTGGGAAATCTTAAATTCTATGTGGGGGTAAATTTTCAGCTTCCTTAATATTGAACACATCAAGTGGGACTGCAATTTCAAGATTAGAAATAAGGTGATGAGGGTAGCAAGTATTGTTGCAATATTGAGATTGGAGTGTGATTACATGTCCAGTAAATTGTTGGATTATGTTTGGATAACCATGGATAGCCTAAGATTATAGAGTGTAGAGATGTGAGAATTATATTAAATGTAACATACTCAGTATGGCCATCTAAGGTGGTAAGTAGTAAGGGTATTGTGTGGTGTGTTATGGGACCCTTTTGGATGAATGACCCATCAATAACTTTTACAAACAGTGGATTAACACAGTGGGGATTTTATTTATTTTTTGACAAACTCAGAATCCATGAACAAGCCATATGCGCCTGAGTCAATTAAGGCTTCGGTCTTGCTGTGCTGTTGTTCCCACTGTAAAGATAAAGGCAAAGTGAGTTGACAATAAGTGATGCTTGGCGAAAGTGAGTTAACTGTATATGTCTTACCCTTCTTTTGTTGGGTCAATATAGGGCAAAAGCTAACAGTATGGTCCATTCCAGCATAGTATAGCCATAAGTTGGCGAGGCAACGTCTTGTCTTTTCCTCTGCTGTAAGTGGACCTTTTATTGCATCAATTTCCATTGGAATGGATCTTGGAGGAGTTCTTTCAGGATATACAGAAATGGTTCTTTTAGAGAAAGTCTCTGTAGTAAATCTTTCTGCTCTCCTTTCTCTCAGTCTACAGTCCAAAGTAGTTGCAGTTTTAATTGAACCCTCTAATGTCTCAGGCATATCTATATGTGTCAATTCATCTTTTAATATTTCAGAGAGACCCAGCCTGAACTGGTTCTTTAGGCTGATCTGATTCCATAAGGAATCTGATGATCACATTTGGAATTCTGTTATGTATTCTTCTACAGGTCGTTTGCCCTGTTATAGAGAGCACAATTTGGTTTCTGCATTTATGTGTTTGTTAGTCTTCATATAAACTGGCCATATCTGTGAAAAAAACTATCCAGTGAGTCCAATATTGGATCATTACTTTCAAATAAATGGTTTGCCCAAGCCCTGGACTCGCCAGTCAAGAAAGAAATTGTTGTGCAGACTTTAATTTTATCAGTGATAAGTATGTGGTTTAATTGAAAAAAGTAAATTACAGGCATTTCTAAAATCCCTAAACTTTTACCTGAGAAAGGTGTTAAATGATTTATATGTGGTTCAGGTGGATCTGTAACCTTTGAAGTAATGAAATCTTTCATTAAAGCTTTTAAGGTAGTATTTCCTGCTTTAAGTTCAGTCAATCCTCTTGCGAGATAATCAACTTTCTGGTTTAATGTGGCGAATTGGTTATTGATTTCATTTGGATCCATATTTGCTTATTAACCAAAACAAATGGCTTGAATATTATGTGAGGAATTGACTGAATGGTGTAAATATTTACAATGTATTTCACAAGTGTTGTGTTTGTAGCTAAAAATATTTACACCCAAAATAATGTTAAAATTGGATGTTCACAAAATTTAGCTATTTAGTCAGAATAAGACAACCTGAAAATTTGGATCACAGACGTAAGTTAAATGATCCAGCACCAGGTGGATATTAAGTATGAGAAAAGTTCTGTTCCATAGATCAGAAATATATTAAGAATAATAATATATTTAGGTAATTTAATAACAGCTAGATTACGAGTTGTGCTTTATGAGTGAAAAAACATTGTTATGCTTCATAACGCTGCTTTTTCCCTAACGCCGCTATTACAAGTCTTGTAGGTATAACGCAAACCTTTTTGGCTGTCATGCAACGTCAGTTTCGCACTTTTAAATGGGACTCCCATAGCGCCGGTATTATGAGTTTTGTGTTGAGGCTAAAAAGTGAGTGGTACACTCTATAACCACAAGATCCGTACCGCCATCTAAAGTCAGTAGTTATGAGTTTTACGTTACAAAGCTGTAGCATAAAACTCATAACTAAAGTGTTACATAGTACACTAACACCCATAAACTACCTATTAACCCCTAAACCGAGGCCCTCCCACATCGAAAACACTATAATAAATTTATTAACCCCTAATCTGTCGCTACGGACATCGCCGCCACTTTAAAAATGTATTAACCCCTATTCCGCTGCTCCCCGACATTGTTGCCACTATAATAAACCTATTAACCCCTAAACTGCCGCCCTCCCGCATTGCAAACACTATTTAAATATTATTAGCCCTAATCTGCCGTCCGCCCATACCACCGCTATAATAAACCACTAAACCGCAAGCCCCCCACAACGAAATATACTAAAATAAACTATTAAACTCTACACATCTGCCTCCCACATCACTACATAAATATATTAACCCCTAACCCTAACGTAACCCTAAGCCTAAATCTAACCCTAATCCTAACACCCCTTAACTTAAATATAATTAAAATAAAACTAAATAAAACTTACAATTATTACCTAAATAATTCCTATTTAAAACTAAATACATACTTACCTATAAAATAAAACCTAAGCTAGCTACAAATAACTAATAGTTATATTGTAGCTATCTTAGGTTTTATTTTTATTTCACAGGTAAGTTTGTATTTATTTTAACTAGGTAGACTAGTTAGTAATTTACTCGCTACCTAGTTAAAATAAATACAAAGTTACCTGTAAAATAAAACCTAACCTGCCTTACACTAAAACCTAACATTACAATAAAATAAAATAAAATAAATTAATAAATACAAACACTAAATTCCACAAAATAAAAAATGAAATGATCAAAAATAAAAAAGAATTACTCCTAATCTAATAGACCTATCAAAATACAAAGCCCCCTCAAAATAAAAAAAACCTAGCCTACACTAAACTGCCAATAGCCCTTAATAGGGCCTTTTGCTGGGCATTGCCCAAAAGATATCAGCTCTTTTACCTGTTAAAAAAATACAAACACCCCCCCAACAGTAAAACCCACCACCCACACAACCAAACCCCCCAAATAAAATTCTATCTAAATAAACCTAAGCTAACCATTGCCCTTAAAAGGGCATGTAGCTCTTTTACTGTGCCCAAACCCTAAGCTAAAATTAAAACCCACCCAATAAACCCTTAAAAAAACATAACACTAACCCCCGACGATCCACTTACAGTTTTCGAAGACTGGACATCCATCCTCATCCAGGCAACAGAAGTCTTTATCCAAGCAGGCAGAAGTCCTCATTGAAGCCGGCATCTTCTATCTTCATCCATCCGGCGCGGAGTGGGTCCATCTTCAAGACATCCGGCGCGGAGCATTCTCTTCTTCCGATCGTTGCTGGAAAATGAAGTTCCTTTTAAGTGACGTCATCCAAGATGGCGTCCCTTACATTGCGATTGGCTGATAGAATTCTATCAGCCAATAGGAATTAAAGGGGAAAAAATCCTATTGGCTGTTTTAATCAGCCAATAGGATTGAGATTTGATCCTATTGCCTGATCCAATCAGCCAATAGGATTGAGCTCTCATTCTATTGGCTGATTGGAATAGCCAATAGAATTCAAGTTCAATCCTATTGGCTGATTATATCAGCCAATAGGATGAAAGCTCAATCCTATTGGCTGATCGCAACATGGATGCATGAGAAGGATATCGAGAGGCCCTTTCTTATCAAAATGGCTACCCCCTTTTTCTGCCCTCTGTAGGAGAATATAATATCTGTCCCACCCACCGAGTTTTTCATTTTTCATGTTCCTCTGCAGATAACTTAGTTTCCTAAAGAAGCGCTATATCTGTGTGTAGTGTTTTTAATTGTTGTAAAATCATGCTTCTCTTTGCAGGTGATGTAATGCCCCCTATGTTCCACGAAGTTACTTTAAGATGTATAGCCATACAATAACAAAATCAGCGTGAAAAGTTGCATGATGTAAACAGAGACAAAGCACAAGGTTGTTGAATGGGGATGTTAAGGAGTGGGGACTATTTGAGATATATAGAAAATAGATTCTGGTTGGGACATAGGTACCCTCTACTCCTATAAGTGTCTGGTTACTTATACTAAGTTACACTAAGAGCAGAATCATGAAAGGGAATGTAGAACCCATCACATGTAAAACTAATGAGTTTGAGAGATAAATGGTGTAGGTGATGACACTTACTGTTAGGTGACCCAAAAAAAAACGTAAATTATGCTTACCTGATAATTTCATTTCCATCCGTGGGAGGAGAGTCCTCTGCTTCATTCATAACTTGTGGGGATTAAGAACCTGGCTACCAGGAGGAGGCAAAGACACCCCAGCCAAAGGCTTAAATACCACCCCCACTCCCTCCATCCCCCAGTCATTCTGCCAAGGGAACAATGAACAGTAGGAGAAATATCAGGGTATAAATGGTGCCAGAAGAATAAAATTAAATTTCGGTCCGCCCACTGGAGAAACGGGCGGGGGCAGTGGACTCTCCTCCCACAGATAGAAATGAAATTATCAGGTAAGCATAATTTATGTTTTCCATCTTAATGGGAGGAGAGTCCACTGCTTCATTCATTACTTGTGGGAACAAATACCCAAGCTCTAGCGGACACGGAATTAAAAAAACGGGAGGGCAAAAGGAGGCGGACCCTAAACTGAGGGCACCACAGCCTGCAGAACCTTTCTCCCAAAAGCTGCTTCCGCTGAATCAAAAACATCAAATTTATTGATTTAAATTTTTGCCGATGCAATAGCCAGTAATAACAAGACTTTCCATGAAAGAATGGAAAGAGCATGCATAGGCTCAAATGGAGCCCTCTGCAAAACCTTAAGAACCAAGTTTAAGCCGGATTTCTGAAGACAGGCCTGATCCTAACCAGAGCCTGAACAAAGGACTGAATGTCAGGAAGCTCAGCAAGCTTCTTATGCAACAGTACAGATAAAGCCGAGATCTGTCCCCTTAGGGAACTGGTGGCAAGACCTTTATCCAGACCATCCTGGAGAAAGGCCACAATCCTGGATACCTTGACCTTATGCCAGGGATATCCTCGTTCCTCACAGCAGGACAAGTAGCTCCTCCACACCTTGTGGTAATTGTGTCGAGTGACCGGCTTCCTGGCCTAAACAAGTGTGTCAATCACTCTTTCCAAAAATCCTCTCTTGGCTAAGACTAGCCATTCAATCTCCACCAATATAGGGGCTCCCTCACCCGTCTGTCCAGAGATATCTGTTGGGACAGATCTGAATAATCGCCATTCCATTGTCTCAACATGCACAGATGAAGAGGTCTGAGATGGAACCTGGCGAATGGAATGACATCTATGCTGGATACCATGATCACCTTCATACACCTGGCCACAGATGTCCTGGAGGATGTCTGAAGAGCTAGACAGTTTGGACGCAAGTTTGCAATGTCTCTGATGTGTCAAGAATATCTTCATGGCTGAAGAATCTATTATCGTACCCAGTAATTCCACCCTGTTGCTGGGGACCAACAAATTATTTCCTTTGTTTATCTTCCCCCCCCGTGGGAGCTCTTAAGTGATCCTCTGCAAGACCGTAGGACGGAGCCTGGACCAGGATATCATCCAGATAAGGAGCCACTGCAATCCCTCTGGCTCTCGCTACTGCAAGAAGAACTCTGAGAACCTTTGTAAAGATTCTTGGGGCAGACCAAACGGAAGGGCCACAAACTGGAAGTGCTGGTCTAGTAAAGCGAATCTTAGAAACCTGAAGGGGTCCTTGTGGATTAGTAAGCGTCCTTTTGGTCTATAGTTGCCATGAATTGCCCCTCTTGAACCAGGGGCAAAATTGACCTGATCGTCTCCATCTTGAACGATGGAACTGACAAAAAGTTGTTTAGGGCCTTTAGGTCCAGAATTGGACGAAACATGCCCTCCTTCTTTGGGACCACAAAAAGGTTTAAATAATACCCCAGGCCTCTTTCTTCCAGAGGGACTGGGATGATTACCCTGAGAGATGAGAGATCCCTCACACACCCCAGGAAGGCGTCTCTCTTTTCTGGTCTTGAAGATATGTTTGAAAGGAGGAATCTGCCTCTGGGCAGATAGGAATTGAAACCTATCCTGTAACCCTGGGCTACGACTTCCAGAACCCAAGGGTCTATAATGTCTCTTCTCCAGGCCTCTGCAAAAGAGATAGTCTGCCCCCTACCTGATCCCACGACGGATCAGGGGCTGCCCCTTCATGCCGACTTTGACTCGGTGGGCTTCTTGTTCTGTTTGCACTTGTTCCAAGAGTTAGCTGGCTTCCAAGATCCCTTGGATTGCTCAGACTTTGCAGCAGGCTGCTGGCGCTGAGACTTGTCTGCACAAAAAGGACAAAAAGTTGACCCCTTAGGTTTAGCCTTCGTATCCTGAGGCAAAAAGGCACCCTTGCCACCCGTGACCGTAGAGAGGATAGAATCCAGGCCCCAGCCAAACAAAACTTTCCCCTTAAATGGGAGGGAAAGCAAGCAAGACTTAGAAGTCATGTCAGCAGACCATGACTTTAGCCACGGAGCCCTGCGGGCTAAAACCGAAAACCCTGATGTCCTTGAAAGAGGAGCTATCCTCTAATGGAATAGTCATTCTCTTAGGGATGGTTTCCCACAGTTCAAGCTGCACGTCTGGCATGGGGAAAAGCTTTTTAAAAGAAGGATGAACCAAGTTTCTCCCATTCATTCATTGTTAGCCATCTTGACTGGAACCGGGAAGGCCTGGGGCACTACCCTCTCCTCGTAAACCCTATCCAGTTTAGGAATCAAAGGTTCATCCAGAAGCTTCGATTCCAGATCCTCCAACGCACCTCTTTCAGCAGAAAGCGCAAATGCTCCATCTTAAAATTAAAATCTGGTTACTACGCAGACGGAGGCCTAGAAGTAGCCAATTCTGACCCAGAAACGACATCCTCCAATAATTCGGAGATCTCCTCAGCTGATAATCTATCTGAGACATCCAGCGGAGTCGAAGATCCCTGAGACGGATAGCAGTGCCGTACCTTCCGCTTGCGATTAGTAGGGCGAGGCATCGACATAATGGCCGCAGAAACCGCCTTCTGTAACTGATCGCCGAAGTCTGGAGGCCCTGGGGAACTGTTTGTGTAAACGGAGATGATTGTAGGGAATTCACCTCGCAGGGCGGAGAACCCTCAGAGGTGGATTTCTCAGTCATACTAAATACTTTATTCTTTTTGGATATAGCAATATTGTCAAAGCATGTGGAACAGAGTTGCGTAGGTGGCTCGACTGGAACCTCCTCACAATATACACAGTTAATAGGTTTAGATAAAGAGGGAGTATCCTCTATCATATCAGAGTCCTACATAGCTTGCGCCTTTATTATGGACTTGATCTAAAAATAAATGGCCCCTTTATATCCCAATGGCCGGGGCACTCACCACCTCCTATGACCCGGACTACAAGAAACAGCTTTGTCTCCTCCGAACGCAGGTCAAAAAAGAGGAAGTTACAGAGGCCACACCCGGTCACATGGAGTGCCATGCAGGACCGCCCCTGCACTTGAGAGAGAGATGCGCCAAAAAAGCCTGCCGCAATCTCTCGCTAATGAACTGACTGTTCCACACTGACATAGCCTCATCTCACACAAATTCAGCAAAAACACAATAAACAATATTATGCATAATAAAATCCCCCCTGTTCAATAACCCCTTCCAAGGGTATTACCCTAGATTCTATAAAGATAAAGGAGCCTCACTGTGAGCCTGTCTTCTTGCATTATCAAATATATATATAAATGAAATGATCTTACCAGAATCAACACCGTGGAACAGGAACACCTGCTGTGACAGGGTAATAGCATCGCTCCTGACATGGACTTGAGAGAAGAAAAGCAGGCAGCGAAACTCGTCAACGCTGATTGCTAATGGAGCTGTTAAACTGAGTTGGGATGGGTTCACAGAAAGACTCTCCCTGCATCTCCGGATTCTAACATTCACCCATGCTCTCACTGAGAGGCTGAAAGGACTACTATAAACTCCAGTCCCATTTCGAAGAGTACTACCCTCCATAAGAGACTACTCCGAATCTTCCAACACTTCTCTGCCAACCTCCTGTGACAAAAGGCAAAGAATGACTGGGGGATGAGGGGAGTGGGGGAGGTATTTAAGCCTTTGGCTGGGGTGTCTTTGCCTCCTCCTGGTGGCAAGGTTCTTAATTCTCACAAGTAATGAATGAAGCAGTGGACTCTCCTCCCATTAAGATGGAAAGGGATATGCTCCCGGTATTCATGGTCTGTAGAGGGCGAAGATGGAGACATCCGGGCTTCAACCTGGTAGAAAGTGGAGGAAAAAACAGTATTTTGAAATAGGTACAACATCATCCACCACAGCACAACAACCCAAGCAGCACAGGATAACAACTTCTTAATGAAACCAGCAATTTTCGACATGGCATTGAAGACCTCATATATAGACAGGTTTAAGTAATAGTTTTGATGGAAGAGGTACAATTGTGCATTATTCCCAAAAGGGGTAGGCAATAGCTGTGTGGGACCAGCCATGTGTAAGTGGGTACCAAGAGTCATCAAGGTATTGTGCGATTCATATAAAAGCACTGAAGGACTAGGGGCAACATGCTCTCCCTGATAGTATAAAGTTAATAGAACAATGGGGGGGGGGGGGGGGGAGAGAAAACCAGTACCATCCTATATAGAGATAGCAGCGTGAAAAATGTAAGTAGTGCAAAGTATGTTGCCTGTGCAGACTATTTGGCAAATCTAGGTTATGAGTATTGAATATGTAGTTAAGGCCTAACAGGACCCTGAGATAATAAAACAGTAAAGTGCATATAAAACTGTGTGGACCCTCTAATGTAAAGAGTATCAGAAAAAAATTAATTAACACCTGTAAAAAAGGATTAGCATACATTGTATAACAATACAAAGGCTAAAAAATGAGTTACAGATACTCAGCAATGTAGCCTCAGCCATTGTCCTGCCTTCTTTCTGAGGCCAGATAGGCTTGTACTGTTGCAGGCAAATGGAAGATCTTGGGTCCCGAGGTTGTCTGGAGCTTCCATTTGGCAGTGTACAAGAGGGTAACCTGACGACCCTGTTCATAAATTTGGGAGCAAAGCGGTGAAAAGTCTTTGCGTCTTCTGGTTACCTCTACAGAGAAGTCCTGGAACAGCAGGAGGTGATGGTCTTCCTATTTGATCTCTTTTGCAGCTCTGTAAGCCCTTAATATAGCCAGCTTGTCCTGGTAATTCAGGCATTTGAAGATGACTGGGCGAGGCCTCTCTTTTGAGTTTTCAAGATGCTTTTTAGGTCCTATGCAGTGTGACCTCTCTATATCTAATGGTAGGTACTTTGGTGACATTCCAAGCAGCTTGGGAAGGGTGGAAGCTGCAAAGCTCAGTAATTATTTATCTTTGACGGTTTCTGGCACTCCTAAGATTCGTATATTGTTTTGCCTGCTACGATTCTCCAAATCTTCCACTTTATCCTGTAGGTATTGATTTTGTTTATGGACACCTCTGATTCTTGCTGCCTGTTTTCTACTCCAGAAATTCGTTGTTCTGCAGCTGTTTGGCATGTTACAAAGGATCTTACTTCACTGGTTAGGGTTTCTACCCCAGCCTGCAGAGAGTCCATTTTAGGCAAGAAGAAAGCTTTTAGTTCCTGCAGTAGAGAACTGTGATCTCCTGAAGAGCTTTTGCTATTTTCCAGTTGAGAGGAGTTTGTGGCATGGATGTCAGCAGTATCCTTTAGCTTCTTATCTTGTGTCCTAGATCTATGACTCATGGTGTCTTTTATAGGCGGAGACAGCCTTTGAAAATAGTCGTTAACTTTCATAGAGCAGAGGCAAGACATTTTTATATATTCTTCAGAGGATATAATATCTGCAGGCCACTAGATGGTGCTTTTAGCTCACTCAGCACAGTAACACTTGCAAAAGTTGAAAATGCAGTCTCCCTGATGTATCAACAGGTTCAGAGCAATGTGTGAGTGTTCTGGATGATGTATAGCAACCTCTCCTTGCTCAGTGCTTCTGTTATGGTTCAACAGACTAGGGCTAAGAGGCGTGGGGCCCAGTGTATAGTATTCTATGCCTGTAGCTGTACTTAGAATGTCACAAGGGTAAGAGCCAACAAATTAAGCATCTCCACCTTACTCCCACATATGCAATCAGTTTATGATGACTGACAACAAAGATCTAAGGGGCGAGTAATGACTTGAAACATGGGATGTCCTGGCACCACTTGCCCTGTGTAAATGCAGCTGATGTCCTCACATAAGCATAGGGTACTTGCCGTGAACCACTGTGTTGCTTAGGATGCAGTGTGGAGAGTCCTGAGGTGATGTGTGAGATCGTGTCTCAAGATTGTTGGATGCTTGCCTCCAATATTCAGCCCCTACAGACATAACGGCCGTATCCGTGCCAGCATCCTAGCACATGCCAATAGGTTGTCTCCTGCTCTCCCTTCTAGAAAACCACCAGGGATTTTAAGTCTCAGCCGAGACGCAGGCTGCAGCAGGGATCTCTGGGGCCTCTGTCCAATATGGGGTCTTTTGCACCACTGCCGCGATCCTTCCGTGAACCAGGACGGATCTAAAAGTCCTATGTGTGTTGAGTTTAGCCAGAGTGCGCCGGCGGCAATGTCGTCCACTTGTCCGGCAAAAAGGGATCACTGGGGAGACCGGGAAAGCAGCTTGAAACGTTTTTTCTGAGGAGAAATTGCGGAGCTCCATTCTGCTGCTACCTTCCAGTCGCCCCGCCCACCAGAAAGCACTATCTCAGTGCTTTTTACAGACTTGCATTTTAGCCAATCAGTGCTGGCTCCTGGGAACTCCATGTGCGTGAGCACAGTGTTATCTATATGAAACACATGAACTAACACCCTTTAGTGGTGAAAAACTGTCAAAATGCCCTGAGATGGGAGACGGCCTTCAAGGGCTTAGAAATTAGCATATGAACCTCCTAGGTTTAGCTTTCAACTAAGAAAACCAAGAGAACAAAGCAAAATTGGTGATAGATGTAAATTTGAAAATTGTTTATAATTACATACCCTATCTGAATAATGAAAGTTTGTTTTGGACTAGACTGTCCCTTTAAAGTTCTTAGAGGAAACAACCTTAGGCAAAAAATTAAAAGATGTCTTTAAAACATCTGATTTTTAATCCGGATAAGGCTAAGGAGAATCAGAAGAAAGTCATGTGGTGGAAGTTTTGGCACTGTCAACTATATCTCTTATTCACTTTCTTTCCAATGGCATGGAGAGTCCACAAATCCATTCCATTACTAGTGGGAATTCAACTCCTGGCCACCAGGTGGAGGCAAAGAACACCTCAGCAAAGCTTCAAGTATCCTCCCACTTCCCACAATCCCCAGTCATTCTTTGCCTGTGTACATCGTAGGTGGTGTGCGAAGATGTTGTCTGAAGAAAATCAAGTTTTTAATCCTTTAATGGGTACTTTTCCCTGCTGGCAAGGATTGGGGCTATGCTGTGTCCATGTAATCCACTTTAGTAAGAGTAATGGTGGCATTTAGCAGATGGAAGACGGCAAGATAATCCTTGCTTACCTTCCAACATTTATGCTACCCCTATATAGAAAACCAGGATTGGTTACTCGTAACAACCTTCTTATATGACCTACAAGGAACCCCAGAAGCTGAATTCTCACACTGGTTATTTGGTGATGTATACAGTTGCTCTATATTTTTAATGTTTTAAATCAAGGTATTCTAAAATATAGTTATATTGTAGTTGTGAGTTAAAAGGAGATTTATTCTTATATTTAATATTAATTAGACCAAGGGTAGTAAGTATACTGATATTAAATATTAATGTTTAGAAAGAATTTTTGTATTTTAATACCATACGTTAATTGCAGTTATTGCTATATATATATTTTAGAATTTGTCTTATTGTGGCTGAATAAGAGGTTATTTCAGCTCAGATAAATTGGCATATAAATTGGTTGTTACATTAATAATATATACAATTTCTGGTGTTTTAATTGAAGTTATATAGAATAATTTGTGGGCTAAATAATTTAATTATACTTCCCTGAAATTTATCTCAGATTTATTGAGATTTAGTAAAACTTGTGTGAAATATCTTGTTACATTGTTTAACTAAGCACTGCTAAATTAGAGGTCCATAGTCTGGTATTTTCATTGTGATATTTTAACAAGTGACTCGTGAGTAAGGTTAATTTTTAGAGGTGCAATTTTTTATCTGCGTGTTTAATTGGTTCATAATCTAGTTTCTATATAAATATAATTCAAGGTGTCTATAAAGGTAAATAATCTAGAATTAAGGAATAAATATTGATTTCAAGAAATATATTGTTACATATATACATTTTATTGGTTGGCAACTGCTAAGAAAGTAAATAATAATTTTGCAACCTAGGTATATACCAACAGCTCTGTCATAGGAGAGAGAAAGGGGAGCTCTTTATTTTTGGCATAGACATTGCCCTTATACTGGCAAATACTTCTATGAAGGCGGTGTATATGTGACTTTTTAATCATTTTTATTTAGACATTTGGCACAATGGGTTTGTTTATGTAATAACCCTTAGTTGTATCAGGGTACTTTTTTAACTGATGGCTAGTTTGACAGTTCTTCTACTTTTTGCACACTTGTTCCGTTCCAGGTCGCACTTTTAAATAAAGTTGCGATCATGTGACCGCTCAGCGGAAGGAAGCTGAGCGGTCACATGATTGCAACTTTAGTTACGGCGTAGGCTGTATTTGTGTGGAGTGAGTAGGACAAGGCGGTATATTACGGCGTCTGGACATTTATCATCCATTTTTCTCATCGGTGTTTGCAGCTTCATTAGGAGTCTACTAAGAGCTGCAGATTTAAAGAGCAGGACCATTTATTTCATGTAATTGGCAAGAGTCCATGAGCTAGTGACGTATGGGATATACAATCCTACCAGGAGGGGCAAAGTTTCCCAAACCTCAAAATGCCTATAAATAAACCCCTCACCACACCCACAATTCAGTTTTACAAACTTTGCCTCCTATGGAGGTGGTGAAGTAAGTTTGTGCTAGATTTCTACGTTGATATGCGCTTCTCAGCATGTTGAAGCCCGGTTCCTCTCAGAGTACAGTGAATGTCAGAGGGATGTGAAGGGAGTATCACCTATTGAATACAATGGTCTTCCTAACGGGAATCTATTTCATAGGTTCTCTGTTATCGGTCGTAGAGATTCATCTCCTACCTCCCTTTTCAGATCGACGATGTACTCTTATATACCATTACCTCTACTGATTCTCGTTTCAGTACTGGTATCTGCTATATGTGGATGGGTGTCTTTTGGTAAGTATGTTTAATTTACTTAAGACACTCTCAGCTATGGTTTGGCACTTTATATATAAGTTCTAAATATATGTTTGTACTTATATTTGCCATGATTCAGGTTTATCAGTATATTTCCTTTTTGCAGACTGTCAGTTTCATATATGGGAAATGCTATATTTAAAAAAAAAATCTTTTTTTATTACCTGAGGTTTTTAAATTGATTCTTTCTAAATTGCGGGCTGTATTAGGCTCGCGAGAGCACAAAATGCTATAATTTATTGCGTCATTCTTGGCGCGAGACTTTTTTGGTGCAAAATTCCGCCATTTCCGGCGTCTTAGTTGGCGTCAAGTCTTTTCACAAGGTTGTGTCATCTATGATGCTCGAGTTTCGTTCCAGACGTTTTTGGCGGCAAATTTTTTTTTCAGTTTGTGGTGCGTCATACTTGGCGCCAAACATTTTTTTCATTATTTAAGACCTCATTCCTTTTGCCTCTGGTCTTTTTTTATGTCAGAGGCCTATTCTGTTTGCATTTTTTCCCATTCCTGAAACTGTCATATAAGGAAATTGATAATTTTGCTTTATATGTTGTTTTTTCTTTTACATACTGCAAGATGTCTCAATCTGATCCTGTCTCAGAATCTACTACTGGAATCCTGCTGCCTGATATCGGTTCTACCAAAGCTAAGTGCATTTGTTGTAAACTTGGGGTAATTGTTCCTCCAGCTGTGGTTTGTAATAGTTGTCATGATAATCTTTTACATGCAGAGAATGTTACCATCAGTAGTAGTTCATTACATGTTGCTGGTCCATCAGCAGCTAATTCCTGTAAATGTAAGAGAATTTATTTCTGATTCCATTCAGAAGGCTTTGTCTGCCATTCAGCCTTCTAATAAACGTAAAAGGTCTTTTTGATGAATTTTTTAATAACTGACAACATACTGATTTATCTATCTCTGATGAGGATCTGTCTGATTCAGAGGATCCTGCCTCAGATATTGACACTGACAAATCCTCATATTTATTTAAAATGGAGTATATTCTTTCTTTATTAAAAGAAGTGTTGATTGCATTAGATATGGAGGAGACTAGTCCTCTTGACACTAAAACTAGTGAACGTTTAAATTCGGTTTATAAACTTCATGTAGTTATTCCAGAGGTTTTTCCAGTTCCTGATGCTATTTCAGATATGATTTCTAAGGAATGGAATAGACTGGGTACTTCTTTTACTCCTTCTTCAAGGTTTAAAAAATGGTATCCTTTACCTACTGATAGATTGGAGTTTTGGAAAAAGATCCCCAAAGTTGATGGGGCCATCTCTACTCTTGCTAAACGTACTACTATTCCTACTGAAGATAGTACTTCTTTTAAAGAACCTTTAGATAGGAAGCTTGAATCTTATCTAAGGAAAGCTTATTTATGTTCAGGCCATCTTCTTAGGCCTGCTATTTCTTTGGCTGATGTTGCAGCTGCCTCAACTTTTTGGTTGGAAACTTTAGCGCAACAAGTATCAGATCATAATGTGTATAGCATTGTTAAATTAATTCAACATGCTAATAATTTCATTTGTGATGCCATTTTTGATATAATCAGAATTGATTTTAGATATATGTCTTTAGGTATTTTAGCTAGAAGAGCTTTATGGCTTAAATCTTGGAATGCTGATATGACTTCTAAATCAACATTGCTATCTCTTTCTTTCCAAGGTAATAAATTATTTGGTTCTCAGTTGGATTCTATAATTTCAACTGTCACTGGGGGGAAGGGAGCTTTTTTGCCTCAGGATAAAAAAATCTAAGGGTAAATTTAAAGCTTCTAACCGTTTTTGTTCCTTTCGACAAAATAAGGAACAGAAATCTAGTCCTTCCCCTAAGGAATCTGTCTCCAATTGGAAGCCTTCCTCAATCTGGAATAAATCCAAGCCATTTAAGAGATCTAAACCAGCCCCCAAGTTCGCATGAAGGTGCGGCCCTCATTCCAGCTCAGCTGGTAGGGGGCAGATTAAAAATTTCCAAGGATGTTTGGATAAATTCAGTCCAAAATCATTGGATTCAGAACATTGTCTCTCAGGGGTACAGAATAGGTTTCAGAGTAAGACTGCCTGTGAGAAGTTTCTTTCTCTCACGCATTCCAGTGAACCCAAAGAAAGCGCAGGCTTTCCTGAAGTGTGTTTCAGACCTGGAGTTATCTGGGTTAATCGTGCCAGTTCCTTTTCAGGAACAGGGTCTGGAGTTTTATTCAAATCTGTTCATTGTCCCAAAGAAAGAAAATTCATTCAGACCAGTTCTGGATCTAAAAGTCTTGAATCATTATGTAAGAGTACCAACATTCAAAATGGTGACTATAAGGACTATTCTGCCTTTTGTTCAGCAAGAGCATTATATGTTTACAATAGACTTACATGATGCACATATTCATATTCCGATTCATCCAGATCACTATCAGTTCCTGAGATTCTCTTTTCTATACAAGCATTACCAATTTGTTGCTCTTCCTTTTGGCCTAGCGACAGCTCCAAGGATCTTTTCAAAGGTTCTCGGTGCCCTACTCTCTGTAATCAGAGAGCGGGGTATTGCAGTGTATTCTTATTTGGACGATATCTTGGTACTTGCTCAGTCTTTACGTTCTGCAGAATCTCACACGAATCAACTAGTGTTGTTTCTTCAAAGACATGGTTGGAGGATCAATTTACCAAAAAGTTTTTGATTCCTCAGACAAGGGTAACCTATTTAGGTTTCCAAATAGATTCAGTATCCATGACTTTGTCTCTAACAGACAAGAGACGTCTGAAATTGGTTGCAGCCTTTCAGACTCAGTCATTCCCTTCAGTAGCTATGTGCATGGAGGTTTTAGGTCTTATCACTGCAGCATCGGACGCGATCCCCTTTGCTCATTTTCACATGAGACCTCTTCAGCTGTGTATGCTGAACCAATGGTGCAGGGATTATACAAGGATATCACAATTAATATCCTTAAATTCCAATGTTCGACTATCTCTGACTTGGTGGTTAGACCACCATCGTATAGTTCAAGGGGCCTCTTTTGTTCATCCAACCTGGACTGTGATCACAACAGATGTGTGTCTTTCAGGTTGGGGAGCTGTCTGGGGATCTCTGACAGCACAAGGGTTTTGGAAATCTCAAGAGGCAAGATTACCAATCAATATTTTGGAACTCTGTGCGATTCTCAGAGCTCTTCAGTTTTGGCCTCTATTAAAGAGAGAGCCATTTATTTGTTTTCAGACAGACAATGTCACAACTGTGGCGTATGTCAATCATCAGGGTGGGACTCACAGTCCTCAGGCTATGAAAGCATCATCCCGGATACTTGTTTGGGCAGAATCTAGCTCTTGTCTAATTTCTGCGGTCCATATCCCAGGTATAGACAATTGGGAAGCGGATTATCTCAGTCGTCAAGCTTTACATCTGGGAAAGTGGTCTCTTCACCCAGATGTGTTTTTTTCAAATTGTTCAGATGTGGGGGCTTCCAGAAATAGATCTGATGGCATCTCATCTAAACAAGAAACTTCCCAGGTACCTGTCCAGGGATCCTCAGGCGGAAGCAGTGGATGCATTGACACTTCCTTGGAGTTATCAACCTGCCTATATTTTTCGCCTCTAGTTCTTCTTCCAAGAGTGATTTCCAAGATCATCATGGAGCAATCATTTGTGCTGCTGGTGGCTCCAGCATGGGCTCACAGGTTTTGGTATGCGGATCTTGTTCAGATGTCCAGTTGCCAACCATGGCCACTTCCACTAAGGCCAGACCTTCTATCTCAAGGTCCGTTTTTCCATCAGGATCTCAAATCATTAAATTTGAAGGTATGGAAATTGAACGCTTAGTGCTTAGTCATAGAGGTTTCACTGACTCAGTAATTAATACTATGTTGCAGGCTTGTAAATCTATTTCTAGAAATATTTATTATCAAGTTTGGAAGACTTACATTTCATGGTGTTCTTCTCATAAATTCTCTTGGCATTCTTTTAGAATTCCTAGAATTTTACAGTTTCTTCAGGATGGTTTGGATAAGGGTTTGTCTGCGAGTTCCTTGAAAGGACAAATCTCTGCTCTTTCTGTTTTATTCCACAGAAAAATTGCTAAACTCCCTGATATTCATTGTTTTGTACAGGCTTTGGTTCGTATCAAGCCTGTCATTAAATCAATCTCTCCTCCTTGGAATCTTAATTTGGTTTTGAAGGCTTTACAGGCTCCTCCGTTTGAGCCTATGCATTCTTTGGACATTAAATTGCTTTCTTGGAAAGTGTTGTTTCTTTTGGCCATCTCTTCTGCTAGAAGAGTTTCTGAATTATCTGCTCTTTCTTGTGAGTCTCCTTTTCTGATTTTTCATCAGGATAAGGCAGTTTTGCGGACTTCATTTAAATTCTTACCTAAAGTTGTGAATTCCAACAACATTAGTAGGGACATTGTTGTCCCTTCTTTGTGTCCCCATCCTAAGAATTCTTTGGAAAGATCTTTACATTCTTTGGATGTGGTGAGAGCTTTGAAATATTATGTTGAAGCTACTAAAGTTTTCAGGAAAACTTCTAGTCTCTTTGTTATCTTTTCTGGTTCTAGGAAAGGTCAAAAGACTTCTGCCATTTCTTTGGCATCTTGGTTAAAGCTTTTGATTCATCACGCTTATTTGGAGTTGGGTATATCCCGCCTCAGAGGATTACAGCTCATTCTACTAGGTCAGTTTCCACTTCCTGGGCTTTTAAGAATGAAGCTTCAGTTGATCAGATTTGCAAAGCAGCAACTTGGTCGTCTTTGCATACTTTTACTAAATTCTACCATTTTGATGTTTTTTCTTCTTCAGAAGCAGTTTTTGGTAGAAAAGTTCTTCAGGCAGCTGTTTCAATTTGATTCTTCTGCTTATAATTTCAGTTTTTTTCTGTTTCATTATAAGATTAAAACTTATTATTTGGGTTGTGGATTAATTTTTTCAGCGGAATTGGCTGTCTTTATTTTTTATCCCTCCCTCTCTAGTGACTCTTGCGTGGAGTTCCACATCTTGCGTATTGCTATCCCATACGTCACTAGCTCATGGACTCTTGCCAATTACATCAAAGAAAACATAATTTATGTAAGAATTTACCTGATAAATTAATTTCTTTCATATTGGCAAGAGTCCATGAGGCCCACCCTTTTTATGGTGGTTATGATTTTTTTGTATAAAGCACAATTATTCCAATTCCTTTGTTTATGATTTTTGCTCCTTTCTTTATCACCCCACTTCTTGGCTATTCGTTAAACTGAATTGTGGGTGTGGTGTATTTATAGGCATTTTGAGGTTTGGGAAACTTTGCCCCTCCTGGTAGGATATCCCATACGTCACTAGCTCATGGACTCTTGCCAATATGAAAGAAATTAATTTATCAGGTAAATTCTTACATAAATTATGTTTTTTTGCTAGAGTGGATTTTGATTCCTGGTAGCTGGTGGGGTAAGTCTCTCCAGCTGTGCTGGGTCATAGAGGTGCCTATAGTTTATTATTATTTAAAATAATTATCATTATTTATTTTTTTATAGACTTTTTACATATTTTTGGTATTCTTATTAATAATCCATTACTGTGTTTGACTATGGATACTGATCCCAATCTATCCCTGTCCTTTGACAAGTGTCTTTACTGTGCAGATGCCCAGGTTATACCTCCTGTGCAATTTTGTTCCTCATGCCTAAATAAAGTGTTATTGTCTAAAAATAAAGATACATTATCTGAGCCTTCTTTCTCTCAGGATAATGCTGTTAAGGTTATGCCTCAGCTTTCTCCTAAAACGTCCCAGTCTTTGACAGTTTTACATGCAGTGCCCTGCGGTTACTCTCAGTGAGCCCCTGGGAGTGTATATTTAACAGGATTTTGCTGCACAATCAACTTCTGCAGTTTCTGCGGCATTGGGTGTCTTACCTGCTTCTGGTAACAGAAAAAGGAAATCTAAGAACATTTCTAAGAGTTCTTATTCTGCCAAGGCTGCGTTAGATCTGATTCTGAATTTGCAGTTGCTAGTACAGTAGATTCTGAGGAGGTTAATTTTAGATTTAAGCTTGAACCCCTCGATTTACATTTGAAGGAGGTTTTAGCTACTTTGGATGACTCTGAAAAAATCGCAGAGGCTCCTAAAAGGGGTAATAAGCTGACCAGAGTTTTTGATGTCAAACCAAAATCTGTTCCAGATCGCATGTCTGACATTATATCTCAGGAATAGGAGAAGTCGGGTGTTCCCTTTTCCCCGTCTCCTGTGTTTAAAAAGATGTTTCCTGTTGCTGTGCGAGATCTTTTGCGCACTGTTCCTAAAGTAGAGGGCGCTATATCCACCTTAGCCAAGAGAACCACTATTCCTCTAGACTTGTCTAAAGGATAGTTCCTCCTTCAGGGAACCTATGGATAAGAAACTGGAGGGTTAATTAAAAAGGATGTTTCTTCATCAGGGTTAGCAATGGCAGCCAGTTGCTAGAATTGCGACTATTGCTGGTGCAGCCTCTCATTGGTGTGACTTGTCCGACCTAATTTCAGAGGTAATTACCATAGAGGAGATCCAAGATAGGATCAAGGCTCTAAAGCTGGCTAATATTTTTATCTGTGATGCCAGCATGCAAGTTGTTAGGCTGGGAGCCAAAATTTCTAGCTTTGTGGTTCTAGCTCGCAGAGCACTGTGGCTAAAATCTTGGTCTGCGGACGTGACTTCCAATTCCAAACTTCTATCTCTACCCTTTAAGGGTAAGACTTTATTTGGTCCTGGTCTGGCTGAGATCATTTCCACGGTTACTGGTGGAAAGAGAGCCTTTCTGCCACAGGACAAGAAGGGTAGACCCAAGGGTTGCCAAACTTCTAAGTTTCTTTCGTAACTTCAAAGGACAGAAATCCACCTCGTCTTCTAAACCTGAGCAAGCCAAGACCTCTTGGAGATCTAGTCTAGCCTTGGAATAAGGGTAAGCAATCCAAAAAAACTTCTAAATCAGCTTGAAGGGGCCGCCCCCGATCCAGTCCTGGATCAAGTGGGGGACAGGCTTTCCTTCTTTCAGCAGGCTTGGATTTGCGATGTCCCAGATCTTTGGACAGTGGAAGTAGTCTCCCAGGGATACAAGATAGGATTCAAATCTTGTCCCCCCAGGGGCAGATTTTTCCTTTCAAGATTAGCTGTAAACCAGGTAAAGAGAGAGGTTTTCTTAAACTGTGTAAGGGATCTAACTTCTCTTGGAGTGATTGTCCCAGTTCCTCTAACAGAACAGGGTCAGGAATATTTTTCCAATCTATTTGTGGTTCCCAAAAAAGGGGCAACTTTTCGACCCATTCTAGACCTCAAGTATCTCAACAAATTTCTCAAGGTTCCGTCTTTTAAAATGGAGACTATCCATTCTATTCTCCCTTTAGTTCAGGAGGGTCATTTTATGACAACCATCGATCTGAAAGATGCATACCTTCATGTACCTATCCACAGGGAACATTTCAAGTTCCTGCGGTTTGCCTTTTTGGACAAACACTTTAAATTTGTAGCCCTTCTTTTCGGCTTCGCCACTGCCCCTTGAATCTTTACAAAGGTTCTAGGGGCTCTTCTGGCTGTGGCCAGATCTCAAGGAATTGTGGACGATATCTTGGTTCATGCGCCATCTTTTCATTTAGTAAGATTACATACAGATTCGCTGTTGTCTATTCTCCGCTCTCACGGGTGGAAGGTGAATCTGGGGAAGAGTTCCTTGGTGCCAAATACCAGGGTATGTTTTCTGGAGACAATCATAGACTCAGTCTCCATGAAGATTTTCTTGACGGAGGTCAGAAAATCTTAACTTCTTGCTGCCTGTCGTTCTCTTCAGTCCTTTTTCCATCCATCAGTGGCAATGTGTATGGAAGTAATTGGTCTCATGGTGGCTTCCATGGACATTATTCCGTTTGCTCGTTTCCATCTGACACCTCTACAGTTATGCATGCTCAGACAATGGAACAGAGACCACTCCCAGAGGATAGTTTTAGACACCCAGACGAGAGACTCTATGTCCTGGTGGATCTCCCAGGATCTTCTGTCCCAGGGCACATGCTTCCTGAGACCATCTTGGGAGATTGTGACCACGGATGCCAGCCTGTCGGGCTGGGGAGCACTTTGGATTCCTTAAGAGCTCATGGACTTTGGACTCAGGAGAAGTTTTCTCTCCCAATAAATATCTTAGGTTGAGCGCAATCTTTAATGCTCTGAAAGTTTGGCCTGAACTGAGAGTGGTCCGGTTTATCAGATTCCAATTGGACAACATCACTTCGGTGGCATATGTCAACCACCAGGGAGGAACTCGGATCTCTTAAGTTATAAAGTAGCTGACTTGCATTCTTCAGTGGGCGGAGTCTCACAATTGTCACCTTTCTGCCTTCCACATCCCAGGGGTGGTCAACTGGGAAGCGGATTATCTGAGCAAGCAGACTTTTCATCCAGGGGAGTGGGCTCTTCATCCGGAAATATTCTCTATAACTCTCAGGTGGGGAGTTCTGGAGTTTGATCTTATGGCATCTTGTCTAAATGCCAAGCTTCCAAAGTACAGGTCAAGATCAAGAGATCCGCAAGCAGCTCTGATCAAAGCTCTGGCGGTTCCTTGGGACTTTGGTCTCGTGTACCTGTTTCTTCCATTTGCCCTTCTTCATCGGGTGATAGCTCGTATTAAGCAGGAACGGACATCAGTCATTTTAATCGTTCAAGCCTGGCCTTGCAGAATCTGGTTCTTGGATCTGATGAAGATGTAGTCCCTTCCCTCTTGTAAGTTGCCTCTGAGGAAGGACCTTCTCCTTCAATGTCCCTTCCTTTATCCAAACCTAGATTCTCTGGAGTTGACTGCTTGGAGATTGAATGCCTAGTCTTGTCCAGACAAGGGTTTTCAGTGAAGTTATTGATACTATGATTCAGGCTCATAAGCTAGTAACTCACAAGATTTGCCATAAGTATGGTGTAAATACCTTTTTATTGGTGCGAATCTAGGGGTTTCTCTTGGAGTCAGGTGAGAGTTCCCCGCATTCTGTCTTTTCTTCAGGAGGGCCTGGAGAAGGGCTTGTCAGTCAGTACTCTGAAGAGTCAGATCTCAGCCCTGTCGATTCTTTTGCATAAACGACTAGCAGTCTTGCCAGATGTTCAATCCTTTGTTCAAGCCTTGGTCAGAATCAGGCCTGTGTTTAAGACAATTTCTCCTCCATGGAGCTTTTAGGTACTGACTTATCAATGTCTGGCAGACATGATACGCTGTCAGCATTTAATGTTGCACAAGCAGTTCTAGTGAACTGCTTGTGCAATGCCACCCCCTGCAGATTCGATAGCAGGGGGTGTCAATCAACCCGATCATATGCATTCGGGCGGATTGATGTCCGCAGCCTCAGAGGCGGCGGACGAGTTAAGGAGTAGCGGTCTTAAGACCACTGCTTCTTAACTCCTGTTTCCGGCGAGCCCGAAGACTCGCACAGAAACAGGGGTATTCAGGGCCATTTGGCCCTTGATAATTCGGCCCCTAATCTTGTTCTAAGGGTTCTGCAGCAGGCTCTGTTTGAGCCTATGCAATCTGTAGATATTAAATTGTTATCTTTGAAAGTTTTGTTTCTTCTTGCTATTTTCTCTGCTCGTAGAGTCTCAGAACTTTTGACTCTACAATGTGACACCCCTTACCTGATATTTCATGCGGATAAGACGGTCCTTCATTCTAAATTGGGATTCCATCCTAATGTGGTTTCGACCGCAATATTAATCAAGAAATTGTCGTTCCTTCGTTCTGTCATAATCCTTCTTCTCAGAAGGAATGTTTGTTGCACAACCTGGATGTTGTGCATGCTCTGAAGTTCTATCTGCAGGAAACTAGATATTTTCATCAATCTACTTCCCTTTTTGTTGTATTCTCTGGTAAACAGAAGAGCCAGAAGGCCACTTCTACTCTTTCCTTTTGGCTGAGAAGTGTTAAGTTGGCTTATGAGACAGCTGGACAACAGCCTTCTGAGAGAATTATGGCTCATTCCACTAGGGCTGTCTCTTCTTCATGGGCTATTAAAATTTATGCTTCTGTGGAACAGATCTGCAAGGCATGGCCACTTGGTCCTCGTTGCATACTTTTTCCAAATGTTACAGATTCAATGTTTTTGCCTCAGCTACAGCTTCTTTTGGGGGGAAAGTTCTTAAAGCGGTAGTGCCTTCTTTTAAGGTCCACCTGTCTTGTTCTCCCTCCCTTCCATTCTGTGTTCTCTTGCTTGGGTATTGGTTCCCACTAATAATTAGAATGTATTTGTGGACTCTCCATTCCATTGGAAAGAAAACAAAATTTATGCTTACCTGATAAATTCTTCCTTTCCTGGCATGGAGAGTCCACAACCTGCCTTTATTTTTTACGACGGGTTTTGCCATTTTCTAAACTTCAGGCACCCCTATACCCTTTAGGTCCTCTTCTCTTTCCATGTTTCCTCAGCTGCATGACTGGGATTGTGGGAAATGGGAGGATACTTGAAGCTTTGCTGGGCTGTTCTTTGCCTCCACCTGGTGGCCAGGAGTTGAATTCCCACTAGTAATTGAATGTATTTGGGGACTCTCCATGCCAGGAAATAAAAATAATTATCAGGTAAGCATACTGTCACGGATACCAGGCTGCAAGGGTTAAACCCCTACCCCCTATAACCTCAGCCCTGTTGTTATCTAGTCTAGGTGTGAAGTGTCTTTCTGTTATTGTGTGAGTCATCCATTGTCCTTTTGTAAGTCAGGATGTGATTAGAATGTTGTTTTACTAACTATTGTCTGATGTTTGTCTCATTGTATAATATTTGTTTCTATTTGTGTAGTAACTACCCCCATTTGTTGGAAATGAATAAAAGCTGTGTTTTCTGTGCAATAAAGCAGTTCTTTTTTTCACCTGAATGCTAGTCTGTCTAGTCATTTAGGTGGGCTCCTACTAGAATCACTTTTCTGGGCTACATAGCAGTTTGTTCCAGACAGCGGAAGGACCCGTTTGGCAGAGCTACCCAGCCGGGGTAGCCGGGGATCCGTCACATTGGTTGGCAGCGGTGGGATGCTTCCGTCTACCTGGAACGTCCAAACCACCAACTGAAGATCTTGCCGGATGGAGCAGTACCATGGGCTCCAGAAGGAAGAATTAAGAATGTTGCTGCAGGCTAGATGGAAAGTCACTGGCAACAAGACAAAGGCAGTTATCGTAGCCAAACTGATGGAGGATGATCGGGCTAGCGAACAGGCTGGTGGGTCGGACAGCGACCAAAGCGGAGGACGGCCAAGTACAGCCTCCACTCAAGGGACTACAGTGTCCGACATGCAGCGGCAGGTACAGTGGCAACTGGCTCTCTATGGACCTAACCCCAAGGAGATCATTACTTGGATAGTGACTGACGCCACCAAGGTACATATGTTGGAGCTTCAGAAGTCTATGGGGGGGTCATGCCGGATCCCCTGGACTCCAGGATGATGAGAGCGAGGATATCGACCGCTATCTACAGCTGTTTGAGACCCAGTGCTGGATGCATGGGGTCGCTGATGCTGACAGGGTTACTATTCTCATTGGGAAACTGTCCGGTAGGGCCCTGGAGGCTTTCCAAACTGTCCCTTCCGAGGACCAAGACAACTATGACTGGGTGAAGGAGCGTATCCTTGCCCAGTATGGACTCACACCGGAGGCTCACCGGCTAAGATTCCGGGGGCTACAAAGACAAGAGGAGCAGCCCACTGCTTAGCTCGGTCCTTGAACTCCTGGGTTACTGGGTGCCACATCACCACCCTAGATGGAGCTGTTCAACTCCTCCTCCTGGAGCAGTTCTACAACCGCACCCCAGCAGAGATAAGGGACTGGGTAAAGGACAAGGGACCCAGAACAGCTGACCAAGCCGCCGCCCTGGCCGATCAGTATGCTCCAGCCCCAGCGCGACCACCAACAGTTTTTAGGCAGCCCCAGACCCGACCGCCCACTGTGTACCTGGCTGGAGGCAGCAATTCCCGGGGGTGTTATGGGTGTGGACACCCCAGCCATGTGGTATGGAACTGCCCAACAAGACAAAGAAACCCCCCAGCCCAGCCGCCAAGGAACCCTGCACCAACTCTGTGGGGGACTACTCAAGCCTGCACCTACCAGGCTGATGCCCATTGTGCGCATACAGCGAGCTCCAACCCCTATGCTGAGCGGACAGGAGAAGAAGTGGGTGTCTTGCACCATGTCAGCTCAGTGGGCCAAGACAACCGACACCAACATCGGCAAGATGTCTGGGTCAACGGGCAGGCGGCTCAAGGAATGAGAGATATGGGGGCCACCATCTCTTTGATTCAGACTCACCTTGTTCCACCCTCTGGCTGCACTGGACAGACCCTCGCTGTAGGGGTAGCGGGAGGGTTACTGCCTGGATCTATTTGGACTGGAAAACCGACGCCCGCAATGTAGAAGTGGGGGTTATGCAAAAAATCCCTGCCGAGGTGCTGTTTGGAAACGACCTCGGCCACCTTGTCTCTGCCTTTTTGGGGAATACCTCTCCGGACAACTGCCCTGTGACTACCCGCCAGCAGGCCAGATGCCAAGCTACCTTACCAACTCCAGGTAAGACCTACTGCCCCGACCCCTACCTTACCCCGACTAACCGTCCCCACTAAACCCGAACTTGCTGACACCCCCTCCTGGGCAACCCCTTCCAACTTCGCCAAAGAGACCTTGAGCGACCCGACCCTAGCCCCTTACCAGGACCGAGTAGGTGCTGATGCCCAGGGCCCCGGAGACGAACGGTTCCAGTGGAAGGGTGAGCTCCTGTACCGGATCTTCAAGAGGAGAAAAGGACAAGGTGCCCAAACGCCAGCTGGTCGTACCGAAGAAGTTTCGGTCCAACCTGCTGAAAATAGGGCATGACATTCCCTTAGCTGGCCACTTAGGAAAACAAAGGACCCACCACCGCTTGACTCAAACCTTCTTCTGGCCAGGCATTCCAGCCAACATTAAGGAATACTGTAAATCCTGTGAGGTTTGCCAGAAGGTAGGAAAGACGAGAGATCATACGAAAGCCCCCCCTCCATCCCCTGCCCATTATTGATGAACCCTTTAGCCGAGTAGCAGTAGACATCGTGGGGCTATTAGCTCGGCCCAGCCCCTCAGGGAAGAAATACATCTTTACGGTGGTAGACTATGCCACCTGATACCCAGAGGCAATCCCCGTGGCCAATATCCAGGCGGAGACCATAGCAGATGTGAAGCACCAGGGTAGGCTTCCCTCGGGAAGTGGTTTCCGATCAGGGAACATAGTTCACTGCGGAAATCACTCAACAACTCTGGAAGTTGTGCGGGATTAAACCCTGCACAGCGCCCCTTACCATCCCCAGACAAATGGGCTGTGTGAGAGGTTTAACGGGACCCTAAAGCAACTGCTTTGAACATTCTCGGCCACTCACAAGGACTGGGAAAAATTTCTGCTGCATCACCTATTTGCATATCGAGAGGTGCCTCAGGAATCCACAGGTTTTTCTCCCTTTGAACTACTGTATGGTCCAAAGGTTAGGGGCCCACTAGATTTGGTACAAGCCCACTGGGAGGGAGCCACAGGGGGAGAAGAGCAGTCTGTTGTGGGGTACGTACTCCAGCTCAGGGACCAGCTGCAGGACCTGGCAGCCCAGGTCCGTGAGAACCTTCAGGCCTCTCAGCACAAACAGAAGCGATGGTACGATCGCAATGCCCGTACCAGAACCCTGATAGTGGGACAGAAGGTCCTCGCCCTGCAGCCTGTCAAAACAGACAAGCTACAGGCCTCATGGCAAGGACCCTTTCGGGTTTTGGAACAACTGAACAACACCACATACCTGGTAGCGAAGTGTTCAGATGAAAGGATCCATCTGAACTTTCATGTGAACATGTTGAAGGCATACATAGGAAGACCCAGAGATGTGGCCGCTATCTGTGCGCCGGCAGTGGAGGACTCTGAAAGTCTTCCAGTGCCGGAGCTGCCCGGACCTACTGACGCCCCCCAGGGGGTGGATGACATATCCCTAGACGACAGGTTAGAGCCTGGACAGAAAAGGCAGGTCCGGCGACTCCTAGAACAGAGAAGTGACATGTTCTCTACTGTCTCTGGGTTTACCACAACAGCCATCCACCAGTTGGAGACCCCAGGACAGACCCCCCTGCGACAGGCTGCCTACAGGGTCCCAGGGGCCATCAGGGAAAGTATGCACCGGGAGCTCCGGGGAATGTTGGACCTTGGTGTCATTGAACCATCCAAAAGTCCCTGGGCCTCCCCAGTAGTGTTAGTACCCAAGAAGGACGGAACTACCATAGACTCAATGACAGAACCACCACTGATGCCTATCCCATGCCCCGAGTAGATGACCTGTTAGATCGAATCGCCCGGGGGCCAATTCCTGACCACCCTCGACCTATGCAAGGGTTATTGGCAAATTCCCCTTGGCCCTGAGTCCATCCCCAAGTCTGCCTTCATCACTCCCTTCGGCTTATACCAGTTTAAGGTCATGCTGTTTGGAATGAAGAACACCCCAGCCACTTTCCAAAGAATGGTAGACTGCCTGTTAGATGGCCTCCAGGACTATGCCTGTACCTACCTGGATGACATCGCTATCTATAGTGAGACCTGGGAGGACCATCTGGTCCACTTAGGCATCGTCTTAGATCATCTTCGAGCCGCCGGACTAACCTTGAAGCCAGATAAGTGTACCATTGGGCGCTGGGTTAGGAGTAATCCCCTTGTATGGCTCAACCGAATTTCCGGGGACAACGGGACACTGTTGAGGTGGAGCCTAGCCCTGCAGCCATTTAACTTTGACATTCAGTACCGACCGGGAAAAAGCAATGGGAATGCTGACGGACTTTCCCGGTGGACTGAAGTGGCATAAATTCCTCGGACATCCCCAGGCTGACCCGTACGTGGATCTAGCCGGGCCTGCAGAACTGGAGGGGAGAGATGTCACGGATACCAGGCTGCAAGGATTAAACCCCTGCCCCCTATAACCTCACCCCTGTTGTTATCTAGTCTAGGTGTGAAGTGTCTTTCTGTTATTGTGTGGCTCATCCATTGTCCTTTTGTAAGTCAGGATGTGATTAGAATCTTGTTTAACTAACCATTGTCTGATGTTTGTCTAATTTTTTAATATTTGTTTCTATTTGTGTAGTAACTACCCCCATTTGTTGTGTGAGTCATCCATTGTCCTTTTGTAAGTCAGGATGTGATTAGAATCTTGTTTAACTAACCATTGTCTGATGTTTGTCTCATTGTATAATATTTGTTTCTATTTGTGTAGTAACTACCCCCATTTGTTGGAAATGTATAAAAGCTGTTTTTTCTGTGCAATAAAGCAGTTCTTTTTTTCACCTGAATGCTAGTCTGTCTAGTCATTTAGGTGGGCTCCTGCTAGAATCACTTTCCTGGGCTACATAGCAGTTTGTTCCAAACAGTGGAAGGACCCGTTTGGCAGAGCTACCCAGCTGGGGTAGCCGGGGATCCGTCACACATACATTTTGTTTTTGCCTACCCCTAACAGTAGTTACATAGCTGCCATTAGAATACATGTTGCTTTAAGGATATCTTCTCAATTTCTATCCTCCAATCTAGGTTTATCTGTGAAAGGCACATGTTGAGCAGAAAGAGACTGCTTCTTGGGTGGTAACTAGCCATAGAAGAAGCTATTATGCTATTGTTCGTTCCCAGGATGAGGGCTTCTCTCTTTTAATTTATGCAAATTATGACTCTTAGGGAAGTCTCCCTAAACATGATGCGGGAATCCAGATGTGGATCCGTTTCTCAGTGTGCCTAGAGGGATATGGCTGAACCTCACTGGCGAGGCCCACACTAGGCCGAAACGTACATCTGGGGTTTTGCCGTTTCTCTTATTCAGAGAGGGATGTCTGGTATTTCGGGGCTAGGCTGCACTGTTAAGTCAGGATCAGACTAATATGCTACAGGAAAGTTTTTCTCTGTGAAAGGCACATGTTGAGCAAAAAGAGGCTGCTTCTTAGGTGGTAACTAGCCATAGAACAAGCTATTATGCTATTGTTCGTTCCCAGGTTGAGCGCTTCTCTCTTTTTATTTATGCAAATTATGACTCTTAGGGAAGTCTCCCTAAGTGTGATGCGGGAATCCAGACGTGGACCCGTTACTCATTGTGCCTAGAGGGATATGGCTAAACCTCACTGACGAGACCCACACTAGGCCAAAACGTACATCTGGGGTTTTGCCGTTTCTCTTATTCAGAGAGGGATTGCCTGGTATTTCGGGGCTGGACTGCACTGTTAAGACAGGATCAGACTGATATGCTACAGGAAAGTTCTTCTCTGTTAAAGGAACATGTTGAGCAAAAAGAGGCTGCTTCTTAGGTGGTAACTAGCCATAGAACAAGCTATTATGCTATTGTTCGTTCCCAGGTTGAGCGCTTCTCTCTTTTTATTTATGCAAATTATGACTCTTAGGGAAGTCTCCCTAAGCGTGATGCAGGAATCCAGACGTGGACTCGTTGCTCAGTGTGCCTAGAGGGATATGGCTGCACGTCACTGATGAGGCCCACACTAGGCCAAAACGTACGACTGGGGTTTTGCCGTTTCTCTTGTTCAGAGAGGGATTGCCTGGTATTTCGGGGCTGGACTGCACTGTTAAGTCAGGATCAGACTGATATGCAAATTATGACTCTTAGGGAAGTCTCCCTAAGCGTGATGCAGGAATCCAGACGTGGACTCGTTGCTCAGTGTGCCTAGAGGGATATGGCTGCACGTCACTGATGAGGCCCACACTAGGCCGAAACGTACGTCTGGGTTTTGCCGTTTCTCTTGTTCAGAGAGGGATTGCCTGGTATTTCGGGACTGGACTGCACTGTTAAGTCAGGATCAGACTGATATGCTACAGGAAAGTTTTTTCTCTGTGAAAGGTACATGTTGAGCAAAAAGAGGCTGCTTCTTGGGTGGTAACTAGCCATAGAACAAGCTATAATGCTATTGTTCGTTCCCAGGTTGAGCGCTTCTCTTTTTTTATTTATGCAAGTTATGACTCTTAGGGAAGTCTCCCTAAGTGTGATGCGGGAATCCAGACGTGGACCCGTTTACTCAGTGTGCCCAGAGGGATATGGCTGAACCTCACTGACGAGACCCACACTAGGCCAAAACGTACGACTGGGGTTTTGCCGTTTCTCTTGTTCAGAGAGGGATTGCCTGGTATTTCGGGGCTGGACTGCACTGTTAAGTCAGGATCAGACTGATATGCTACAGGAAAGTTCTTCTCTGTTAAAGGCACATGTTGAGCAAAAACAGACTGCTTCTTGGGTGGTAACTAGCTATAGAACAAGCTATTATGCTAGTGTTCATTCCCAGGTTGAGCACTTCTCTCTTTTTATTTATGCAAATTATGACTCTTAGCGAAGTCTCCCTAAGTGTGATGCGGGAATCCAGACGTGGACCCGTTGCTCAGTGTGCCTAGCGGGATATGGCTGCACCTCACTGACGAGACCCACACTAGGCCGAAATGTACGACTGGAGTTTTGCCGTTTCTCTTGTTCAGAGAGGGATTGCCTGGTATTTCGGAGCTGGACTGCACTGTTAAGTCAGGATCAGACTGATATGCTACAGGAAAGTCCTTCTCTGTGAAAGGCACATGTGGAGCAAAAAGAGGCTGCTTCTTGGGTGGTAACTAGCCATAGAACAAGCTATAATGCTATTGTTCGTTCCCAGGTTGAGCGCTTCTCTCTTTTTATTTATGCAAATTATGACTCTTAGGGAAGTCTCCCTAAGCTTGATGCAGGAATCCAGACGTGGACTCGTTGCTCAGTGTGCCTAGAGGGATATGGCTGCACGTCACTTATGAGGCCCACACTAGGCCAAAACGTACGACTGGGGTTTTGCCGTTTCTCTTGTTCAGAGAGGGATTGCCTGGTATTTCGGTGCTGGACTGCACTGTTAAGTCAGGATCAGACTGATATGCAAATTATGACTCTTAGGGAAGTCTCCCTAAGCGTGATGCAGGAATCCAGACGTGGACTCGTTGCTTAGTGTGCCTAGAGGGATATGGCTGCACGTTACTGATGAGGCCCACACTAGGCCGAAACGTACGTCTGGGTTTTGCCGTTTCTCTTGTTCAGAGAGGGATTGCCTGGTATTTCGGGACTGGACTGCACTGTTAAGTCAGGATCAGACTGATATGCTACAGGAAAGTTTTTTCTCTGTGAAAGGTACATGTTGAGCAAAAAGAGGCTGCTTCTTGGGTGGTAACTAGCCATAGAACAAGCTATAATGCTATTGTTCGTTCCCAGGTTGAGCGCTTCTCTCTTTTTATTTATGCAAGTTATGACTCTTAGGGAAGTCTCCCTAAGTGTGATGCGGGAATCCAGACGTGGACCCGTTTACTCAGTGTGCCTAGCGGGATATGGCTGCACCTCACTGACGAGACCCACACTAGGCCGAAATGTACGACTGGAGTTTTGCCGTTTCTCTTGTTCAGAGAGGGATTGCCTGGTATTTCGGAGCTGGACTGCACTGTTAAGTCAGGATCAGACTGATATGCTACAGGAAAGTCCTTCTCTGTGAAAGGCACATGTGGAGCAAAAAGAGGCTGCTTCTTGGGTGGTAACTAGCCATAGAACAAGCTATAATGCTATTGTTCGTTCCCAGGTTGAGCCAATCAGATTGAGCTTGCATTCTATTGGCTGATCGGAACAGCCAATAGAATGCGAGCTCAATCTGATTGGCTGATCGGATCAGCCAATCGGATTGAACTTGATTCTGATTGGCTGATTCCATCAGCCAATCAGAATATTCCTACCTTAATTCCGATTGGCTGATAGAATCCTATCAGCCAATCGGAATTCGAGGGACGCCATCTTGGATGACGTCATTTAAAGGAACCGTCATTCGTCGTTCAGTCGTCGGCCAGGATGGATGTTCCGCGGTGGAGGTCTTCAGGATGCTGCCGCTTCGCTCCGGATGGATGCCGCTTGGATGAAGACTTCAATTGGATGGAAGACCTCTTCTGCCCCGCTTGGATGAAGACTTCAGCCGGATCATGGACCTCTTCAGCCCCCCGCTTGGGCTTGGATCAGAACATCGGAGGAGCTCTTCTGGACGGATCGGTGTGATACCCGGTGAGGTGAAGACAAGGTAGGATGATCTTCAGGGGCTTAGTGTTAGGTTTATTTAAGGGGGGTTTGGGTTAGATTAGGGGTATGTGGGTGGTGGGTTGTAATGTTGGGGGGCTTGGGTATTGTATGTTTTTTTTTACAGGCAAAAGAGCTGTATTTCTTGGGGCATGCCCCGCAAAGGGCCCTGTTCAGGGCTGGTAAGGTAAAAGAGCTTTGAACCATAGTAATTTAGAATAGGGTAGGGCATTTTTTTTATTTTGGGGGGCTTTGTTATTTTATTAGGGGGCTTAGAGTAGGTGTAATTAGTTTAAAATTGTTGTAATATTTTTCTTATGTTTGTAAATATTTTTTTATTTTTTGTAACTTAGTTCTTTTTTATTTTTTAATTGTATTTATTTGTAGCAATTGTATTTAATTAATTTATTGATAGTGTAGTGTTAGGTTAATTGTAGATAATTGTAGGTAGTTTATTTAATTAATTTATTGATAGTGTAGTGTTAGGTTTAATTGTAACTTAGGTTAGGATTTATTTTACAGGTAAATTTGTAATTATTTTAACTATTTTAGCTATATAATAGTTCTTAACTATTTAATAGCTATTGTACCTGGTTAAAATAAATACAAAGTTACCTGTAAAATAAATATAAATCCTAAAATAGCTATAATATAATTATAATTTATATTGTAGCTATATTAGGATTTATTTTACAGGTAAGTATTTAGCTTTAAATAGGAATAATTTATTTAATAAGAGTTAATTAATTTCGTTAGATTTAAATTATATTTAACTTAGGGGGGTGTTAGTGTTAGGGTTAGACTTAGATTTAGGGGTTAATACATTTATTAGAATAGCGGTGAGCTCCGGTCGGCAGATTAGGGGTTAATAATTGAAGTTAGGTGTCGGCGATGTTAAGGAGGGCAGATTAGGGGTTAATACTATTTATTATAGGGTTAGTGAGGCAGATTAGGGGTTAATAACTTTATTATAGTAGCGCTCAGGTCCGGTCGGCAGATTAGGGGTTAATAAGTGTAGGCAGGTGGAGGCGACGTTGAGGGGGGCAGATTAGGGGTTAATAAATATAATATAGGGGTCGGCGGTGTTAGGGGCAGCAGATTAGGGGTACATAAGGATAACGTAGGTGGCGGCGCTTTGCGGTCGGCAGATTAGGGGTTAATAAGTGTAGGTAGGTGGAGGCGACGTTGTGGGGGGCAGGTTAGGGGTTAATAAATATAATACAGGGGTCGGCGGTGTTAGGGGCAGCAGATTAGGGGTACATAAGGATAACGTAGGTGGCGGTCGGCAGGTTAGGGGTTAAAAAAAATTATTCGAGTGTCGGCGATGTGGGGGGACATCGGTTTAGGGGTACATAGGTAGTTTATGGGTGTTAGTGTACTTTAGAGTACAGTAGTTAAGAGCTTTATAAACCGGCGTTAGCCCAGAAAGCTCTTAACTACTGACTTTTTTTCCTGCGGCTGGAGTTTTGTCGTTAGATGTCTAACGCTCACTTCAGAAACGACTCTAAATACCGGAGTTAGAAAGATCCCATTGAAAAGATAGGATACGCAATTGACGTATAGGGATCTGCGGTATGGAAAAGTCGCGGATGAAAAGTGAGCGTTAGACCCTATTTTGAGTGACTCCAAATACCGGCGGTAGCCTAAAACCAGCGTTTAGGAGCCTCTAACGCTGGTTTTCACGGCTAACGCCAAACTCCAAATCTAGGTCTAGGAAACTAAATAGAGATCTGGCAGCAACCATTGTTGAAGAAAACACTACCTCCAATGATGGACCATCAATTATGAATAAAGAGATTGATTCCACGACTAGTGACGTAAAATGGAATACCTTAACTTATAAATCGAGACCCTATAAAAGACGTGAACTTAAAGGGAACTAATCCCACCAATACCCAACGCATACATAGTACAACTAGTGATGGGGAATTGGGAGATTATAAATATTCCCCTGTATGGAGATGAAATTAACATCCATCTGTAAATTATAATTACCATCAATATAAGCCACACAATAATAATACTAGATATAATAGGAAAAGTTACGTATATAAAGAAAATAACTATTAAGGTAATAGAGATTACCAAAGATCCAATCCCCATAGATGAAGAAAACCAAGTTGGAATAATTCAGAAAGTTATGAAAATAACAATTATAATTATTCCTATAACCCCAATTGAAGACATCAGGGTACACATAGATATAACTATAACAATTGGAGAGATACATACAAAATGACCCCGAATAGGTATAGAGTTAATGATACAGAACATCATGCCAATAGAACCAATATAACACATCCTATGAGGGAATCAACAATTAATGTACCCACTAACTCTAGGAGCCCTTTTTTAGGGGATGGCCCACACACAGTCCATAACAGAGCCACAACAAAAAGGAAAGGTGAACTGTCAGACCACATAGAAACCCCAGGAACAAGAAGGCTCATAGAGGAAGGAGAGGATGAACTAGAATGAGAACTAAATCTTCCCCAGACAACGTGAGTATAATAAACAATCTAGCTCCAAAACTGAACCCACAAATGCTAATAAAGGAATATTTAATCTCAGTAATTTAACATTGACAGACAGAGAAAAGGAGGTCCTGAACTTGGGTCTGTCATTGGCACCATCCTTCAAGCCTGATAAATTCAAAACTTATCTAAGCGGAAAAGAGTTAGTGAGGAAACACACTAAAGAGATTTCTTTCATGTAATTAGCAAGAGTCCATGAGCTAGTGACGTATGGGATATACATTCCTACCAGGAGGGGCAAAGTTTCCCAAACCTTAAAATGCCTATAAATATACCCCTCACCACACCCACAATTCAGTTTTACAAACTTTGCCTCCCATGGAGGTGGTGAAGTAAGTTTGTGCTAGATTCTACGTTGATATGCGCTTCGCAGCAGGTTGAAGCCCGGTTTTCCTCTCAGAGTGCAGTGAATGTCAGAGGGATGTGAAGAGAGTATTGCCTATTTTGAATTCAATGGTCTTCCTCTAGGGGATCTATTTCATAGGTTCTCTGTTATCGGTCGTAGAGATTTCTTCTCCTACCTCCCTTTTCAGATCGACGATATACTCTTATATACCATTACCTCTACTGATTCTCGTTTCAGTACTGGTTTGGCTATCTACTATATGTAGATGAGTGTCTTAGCATGAGTAAGTCTTATTTCTATTTATGACACTCAAAGCTATGGTGGGCACTTTATATGTAAAGTTCTAAATATATGTGTTTAAACTTATATTTGCCATGATTCAGGATATTCAGTATTCCTTTATTCAGACTGTCAGTTTCATTTTGGGAAAATGCATATAAATTTCATATTTCTTACCTTCAATTTTCAATTGACTTTTTTACAAAATTGTGGGCTGTTAGGCTCGCGGGTGCAGAAAATGCTTCTATTTATTGCGTCATTTTTGGCGCAAGACTTTTTTGGTGCAAAAATTTCGTCATTTCCGGCGTCATAGTTGGCGCCGGAAGTTTTTTCACATTATTTCAGTCTCACTTTTCAGTTGCTTCTGGTTTTCTAGAAGCTTGTTTCATTTTGCATTTTTTCCCATTCCTGAAACTGTCATTTAAGGAATTTGATAATTTTGCTTTATATGTTGTTTTTTCTTTTACATATTGCAAGATATTCCAAAAACTGTTCCTGAATCAGAAAATACTGAGGGATTCCTGATGACTGATATCAGTCCTACCAAAGCTAAGTTCATTTATTTTAATGTTATGAATGTTTATCTTTAGCTATGGTTTGTAATAAGTTATTATGATAAAACTTTTACATGCAGAGTCCATTAGTATTTATGCATTATCTATTGCTATTCTTTTTACATCTAATGTACAAGATATATTTAGGAATTTATAAGAATATTTTTCTGATTCTATTCTAAAGGCTTTGTCTGCCATCCTGCCTTCTAATAAAAATTTTAGGTCTTTTTTAAACTTCTCATTTAGTTGATGAAGTTTCAAATGACCAACAACATACTGAATTATCCTTCTCTGATGGTGTTTTTTCTCATTCAGAATATTCTTCATCAGATATTGACACTAACAAATCTACTTTTTTATTTTTAAATAGAGTACATTTGTTCTTTGTTGAAAAGGTGTTGATTATTTTGGATATTGAAGTAACTAGTTCTTTTGATTAAGACTAGCTAACATTTAAATTCTGCTTATTAACCTTCTGTGGTTTCTTCAGAGGTTTTCTCTAGTTCCTGATACTAGGGAATGGAATAGGCCGGGAATTTCTTTTATTCCTTCTTTAAGGTTTTTAAATTGTATCCTTTGCTGGCAGTTTGTTTTAAGTTATGAGGAAAGATTCCCCAAGTCAATGGGGCTATCTCTACTCTTGTTTAACGTACTACTATTCCTATAGCAAATAGTATTTATTTTTTTTCGTTCAGATGGGAAACTTGTATCTTATTTTAGGAAAATTATTTATTTTCAGGTACTTTTCTTAGACCTGCAATTTATTTGGCGCAAATGAGGTTTAATCTATGTCTTTAGCTATTTTAGCTAGAAGAACTTTGTGACTTCAATCTTGAAATGCTAATTTGATTTCTAAATTCCATATTTCTTTTTTTCCAAGGTAATAAATTATTTGGTTCACAATTGGATTCAATTCTTCTACTGTTACTCTGGGCTTCAAGATTGAGCTCTAAGACTAAATCTTAAGCTTATATTAGTTTTTTGTTCTTACTAAGGAACGGAATCCTATTTCTTCCCCAAGTAACATGTTTATAATTAGAAGTTTTCTTCATTCAATTTAAGCCATTTAAGATATCAAAGTCAGCTCCCCAAATTTGCATGTAGGTGCGGTTCTTATTCCAGCTTAGCTGGTAAGGGGCAGGTTAAGACTTTTTAAAGATTGTTTGGTTCAATTCGGTCCAAACTTCTTAGAGAATAGGATTCAGAGTAAAATAGCCTGTGAGAAGTCTTTTTTTCTCTAACATATTCCAGCTATTCCAGTAAGGCTCACACTTTCCTGAAGTGTGTTTCAGACCTGTATGTATTGGGTACTTGTGAAGCGTGGCTGGTCACCTGTTAGGGCTCAAGGCGCTGCTCAGACCTGGAGTTTTCTGGGGTATTTATACCAGTTCCATTTTAGGAACAGGGTTTGGGGGTTTTATTCAAAACTATTCATTGTCCCAAAGATAGAAAATCTTTTTGAATTGTCATAAGTGTACCATCTTTTAGAATGGTGTTTATATGGTCTTTTCTGCCTTTTGGTCAGTGAGGGCATTATTTGCTTACTATAGATACAATAGATGCATATCTTCATTTTCTGTTTTCATTCAGATTATTTTCATTTTCTGAGATTCTCTTTTTTTGACAATCATTACCATTTTGTTGCTTTTCCTTCTGGTCTAGCGACAGTTCTAAGAATCTTTTCAAGGTTCTCAGTGTTTCCTTATTTGGACGGTCTTGTGGTACTGGCTCAGTCTTTTCGTTCTGCGGAATCTCATACGATTCAACTTTTGTTGTTTCTTCAAAGACATGGTTAGAGGATCTTTTTATCAAAAGCTCTTTGATTCCTTAGACAAGGGTCACCTTTTTTAGGTTTCCAGATAGATTGTGTCAATGTCTCTAACAGACAAGTGACAATTTTATTGGGTTCCGTTTGTCGGAGCCTTCAGTCTCTATTATTTCCTTCAGTTGCTATATGTATGGAAGTTTTAGGTCTCATAACTGCAGCATTGTATTAGATTCCCTTTGCTCATTTTCATAGGAAACCTTTCCAGTTTTTTATGCTGAATTAATGGTGCAGGGATTCTAGGATATCACTTTTTATATCTTTGAATCCCAATGTTCAACTATCTTTGACTTGGTGGTTAGATCACCATCATATAGTTCTACGGGTCTCTTTGGTTCATTCAACCTGGACCATGATCACTACAGACGCGAGTCTTTTAGGTTGGGAGGCTGTCTGGAGATCTCTGTCAAGACAAGGGGTTTGGAAATCTCAGGAGGCGAGATTACCATTCGATATTTTGGAACTCCATGCGTTTCTCAGAGTTCTTCAGTTTTGGCTTCTTTTTGAAGAAAGAGACGTTTATTGTTTTTTCAGACAGACAATGTCACAACTGTGGCGTATGTCAATCATCAGGGTGGGACTCTCAGTCCTTAGGCTGTGAAAGAAGTATCTCGGATACTTGCTTGGGCTAAATCCAGCTCTTGTCTAATTTCTGCGGTCCATTTCCCAGGTATAGACAATTGGGAAGCAGATTATTTCTGTCAATCAAGCTTTACATCCGGGAGAATGGTCTCTTTACCCAGATGTGTTTTTTCAAATTGTTCAGATGTGAGGGCTTCCAGAAATAGATCTGATGGCATTTCATCTAAACAAGGAACTTCCCAGGGGCCTATTCAGGTCCAGGGATCCTCAGGCGGAAGCAGTGTATGCATTGACACTTCCTTGGAGTTATCAATCTGCCTATATTTTTTCGCCTCTGGTTTTTCTTTTTAGAGTGATTTTCAAAATCATCAGGGAGCAATCTTTTGTGTTGCTGGTGGCTCCAGCATGGCCACACAGGTTTTGGTATATGGTTCTTGTTCGGATGTCCAGTTGCCAATCTTGATCACTTCCATTAAGGCCAGACCTTATATCTTAACATTCGTTTTTTCCATCAGGAACTCAAATTATTAATTTGATGGTATGAAAATGTAACGCTTAGTACTTAGTCATAGAAGTTTCTCTGACTCAGTGATTAATACTATGTTGCAGGCTCGTAAATCTGTGTCTAGTAAGATTTATTATCGAGTTTGGAAGATTTACATCTCATGATGTTCTTCTCATAAATTCTCTTGGCATTCTTTTAGAATTCCTAGGAATTTATAGTGTCTTCAGGATGGTTTGGATAAGGGTTTTTTGTCTGCAAGTTCTTTGAAAGGACAAATCTCTGCTTTATTCTGTGCTGTTTTCACAGAAAAATTTGCTAATCTTTCTGTTATTCATTGTTTTGTTCAGGCTTTGGTTTGTATCAAGCCTGTCATTAAGCCAATTTCTCCTCTTTGGAGTCTTAATTTGGTTCTGAGGGCTTTACAGACTCTTCCGTTTGAGCATATGCTTTCTTTGGACATTAAAATTACTTTCATGGAAAGTATTGTTCCTTTTAGACATCTCTTCAGCTAGAACAGTTTTTGAATTATCTGCTCTTTCTTGTGAGTCTCCTTTTTCTGATTTTTCATCAGGATAAGGTGGTTTTGCTGTCTTCATTTAAATTTTCACCTAAAGTTGTGAATTCTAACAACATTAGTAGAGGAATTATTGTCCCTTTCTTGTGTCCTAATCCTAAGAATTCTTTGGAAAGATTCTTACATTCTTTGGATGTGGTAAGAGTTTTGAAATATTATGTTGAAGCTACTCAGATTTCAGTAAGACTTCTAGTCTATTTGTTATCTTTTCTGGTTTTAGGAAAGGTCAGAAGGCTTCTGCCATTTCTTTGACATCTTGGTTAAAGCTTTTGATTCATCATGCTTATTTGGAGTCGGGTTAATCCCCGCCTCAGAGGATTACGGCTCATTCTACTAGGTCAGTTTCTACTTCCTGGGCTTTTAAGAATGAAGCTTCTGTTGATCAGATTTGCAAAGCAACGACTTGGTCTTCTTTGCATACTTTTACTAAATTCTACCATTTTGATGTTTTCTCTTCTTCAGAAGCAGTTTTTGGTAGAATAGTATTTCAGGCAGCTGTTTCAGTGTGATTCTTCTGCTTATAATTTCAGTTTTTTTCATTATAAAAATTGAAACCTTTGATTTGGGTTGTGGATTAATTTTTCAGCGGAATTGGCTGTCTTTATTTTATCCCTCCCTCTCTAGTGACTCTTGCGTGGAAGTTCCACATCTTGGGTATCTGCTATCCCATACGTCACTAGCTCATGGACTCTTGCTAATTACATGAAAGAAAACATAATTTATGTAAGAACTTACCTGATAAATTCATTTCTTTCATATTAGCAAGAGTCCATGAGGCCCACTCTTTTTGTGGTGGTTATGATTTTTTTGTATAAAGCACAATTATTCCAATTCCTTATTTTTGATGCTATTGCTCCTTTCTTATCACCCCACATCTTGGCTATTCATTAAACTGAATTGTGGGTGTGGTGAGGGGTGTATTTATAGGCATTTTAAGGTTTGGGAATCTTTGCCCCTCCTGGTAGGAATGTATATCCCATACGTCACTAGCTCATGGACTCTTGCTAATATGAAAGAAATGAATTTATCAGGTAAGTTCTTACATAAATTATGTTTTTTTTCTCAGATCCCCCATGGAAAATACTCAGATTAAGATTCTGCCGAGAAACAGAGATCAATTTATTAACACTGACCTAAAACCAAAGTCCACCTTCTTTCCTACTGGTCAGAAAGGTCCATCCATAGAAACCTTTGAAAGGATGGTTTGTAATGATATTAAAAAAACTATATCACAACAACAAGCTTAAACATAACTTGACCAAAGCTCAATCTGAAACTATAAAAAGATTGGAAACTGATACAAATATAATCATCAAACCTGCTGATAAAGATTTAAGATATTGATCTTAAATAGAGATGATTGTGTAAAATAGACTCACAGAATTCTTAATAAAAATGATACATATGAGCAACTTAGACATGACCCCACTGACCATTTTAAACAAGACCTAGAAAGACTACTTTTGGAAGGAAAGAACTCATGTATTATCAATGATAAAGAATTTGGGTATCTTAAAGGGACTGTCAATGCAAACATTGTTATTGTTTAAAAAGATAGATAACGCCTTTACTACCCATTCCCCAGCTTTGCACAACCAACATTGTTATATCAACATACTTTATTACCTTTAAACCTTTACATTTCTGTCTGTTTCTAAGTCCCTAAAGACAGCCCCATGATCACATGCTTTTGTATTTGCTTTTCACATCAGGGGAAGCTAGTTCATGTGAGCCATATAGATAACATTGTGCTGGCGCCCGTGGATTCTAACAACACAGCACTAATTGGCTTAAATGCAAGTCAATAGATAAAGTCATGTGATCAGGGAGCAGTCCAAAGATACTTAGAAACAAGGTAATCACAGAGGCAAAAAGTGTATTAATATAACCACGTTTTCTGTGCAAAACTGGGGAATGGGTAATAAAGAAATGACCTATCTTTTAAAACAATAAACAAATTTGAGTTGACTGTCCCTTTAATATAAGCCATCCTAAAATACCAATATTTTATTATTATTTTTTATTTCTTTATTTTATTAAGGACAAAAAAATAAATGTACAAACCATATAAAATACAAGTATTACATCAAATATTTGCATCTTCATCATAATTGATAATCATTAAAAGGCTTGCTTGGTTACATTTGTCCTCATTTTTACCCTCATGGTTACATTTCTCTTGGACCTACAACGTTGTTATGTCAAAGTTATTTCAGAAAGAAGGGAAATTAAAGGTAATAAAACAAAGGGGGAACAAACAAGAGAAGTTGCATCCTGTGTGCTTATTATGCTTTGTTAAAGAAAAAGAAGAATTATTTTGCTCTCTTTTCTCTTTGAGAGAGCGGATGCAGTAGCTAGAATCAAATACACAACCGTCTTTGAAAGATAAACAGTTTCAAACGTATATATAATAACAGCAAACTTTTGAGGATTAGACTATATCAATAGACATTTACGGCTAGATTTGGAGTTTGGCGGTAGATGGGCTGCTAACGCTACGCGTGGTTTATGTCTAACGCACGGCATTGTTTGACTCCGTTATTTAGAGTTCAAACAAAACCTTCTAACGATACTCCTAACGCGTGTATTTCACACGCGGAATCCTGCCCGCGTTTGACAGTCTCCCATAGAGATCAATGGAAAATAAAAAAAACACGCTTTTTTCACCTAACACTCGATCTCGCGAGAAATACGCACAGCTCGGTCATATGACGCATACCACATCATGCACAACAATAACATGCCGCAAATGTCACAACAACAATCACTCAACAAAGCACATAAGCATTACACATTCACAAGCGGGGGGAATTTTAATAAAATTAAATACAGGGAATACGCATATACTTTAAGATGCGGAAATACGCAAAATAACAACAAGGAAAATACAAATAATACATACACTAGCAAAATAATCGCATTCAATATCACTATATATTAGGACAAACATACATATACAACACTTCCCTAATACCACACCATCGCAAATTCACATTTAAACATAATACTATTGGACAATGTTATAGAAAACGAGCACTATGACATCATCGCATTCTACACATTCCACAAATACTAACTCCAAATGAGCATGCACAAATTCACACAACTAATACACATTGCACAAATATTAGTTGCTAATAAAGCACACCTGAACACAATTTTCAACGGAAATCGGTGCATCATTAAACATTTACACAGGGTATATAAGCACCACACAAGCATGGCTTCTTTGACTGTGTTGCTGGTGGGTCTTTGGAGATTGGAGGTTTAAGATTAGAGAGTTTGTGCATTATTGTCAGTGAGTTAGTGTTAGTGTGAGAGAGTCAGTTGTTAGTGTTATTGTGAGTGAGTTAGTGGGAGTGGGAGTTAGTGGTAGTGGGAGAGAGTCAGTTAGTGGGAGCGTGAGTGAGTTAGTGGTAGTGGGAGTTGTTAGTGAGTGGTAGTGTGATAGAGTCAGTTAGTGGGAGCGTGAGTTAGTGGTAGTGTGAGTTATTGAGAGTTAGTGGGAGTTATTGAGAGTTAGTGGTAGTGTGAGTTAGTGAGAATTAGTAGTAGTGTGAGTTAGTGAGAATTAGTAGTAGTGTGAGTTAGCGAGCGAGTGATTTTTCTGTACACTTAACACATTTACACGCAAACACATTCAATACATACATACACTTATCAATAACACTACATACACTCCATACCCCATACCCCCTCATACTACACTCCATACCCCATTCCCTGTAGTCCCATTCCCTTTCATCCCATTTACTCTTATCCCATACCCCATCCCCATCCCATACCCATCCCCTAGTTACATTTAGTTTACATATCCTCCTTTTAGTCTTCTTCTTCTTTTTGTTTATTTAAATACTCCTTACCCTCTTTGTTTCTTTCATGTAATTAGCAAGAGTCCATGAGCTAGTGACGTATGGGATATACATTCCTACTAGGAGGGGCAAAGTTTCCCAAACCTTAAAATGCCTATAAATACACCCCTCACCACACCCACAATTCAGTTTTACAAACTTTGCCTCCGATGGAGGTGGTGAAGTAAGTTTGTGCTAGATTCTACGTTGATATGCGCTCCGCAGCAAGTTGGAGCCCGGTTTTCCTCTCAGCGTGCAGTGAATGTCAGAGGGATGTGAGGAGAGTATTGCCTATTTGAATGCAGTGATCTCCTTCTACGGGGTCTATTTCATAGGTTCTCTGTTATCGGTCGTAGAGATTCATCTCTTACCTCCCTTTTCAGATCGACGATATACTCTTATATATACCATTACCTCTGCTGATTCTCGTTTCAGTACTGGTTTGGCTTTCTACAAACATGTAGATGAGTGTCCTGGGGTAAGTAAATCTTATTTTCTGTGACACTCTAAGCTATGGTTGGGCACTTTGTTTATAAAGTTCTAAATATATGTATTCAAACATTTATTTGCCTTGACTCAGAATGTTCAACTTTCCTTATTTTTCAGACAGTCAGTTTCATATTTGGGATAATGCATTTGAATTAATCATTTTTTCTTACCTTTAAAATTTGACTCTTTTTTCCCTGTGGGCTGTTAGGCTCGCGGGGGCTGAAAATGCTTCATTTTATTGCGTCATTCTTGGCGCGGACTTTTTTGGCGCAAAAAATTCTTTTCCGTTTCCGGCGTCATACGTGTCGCCGGAAGTTGCGTCATTTTTTGACGTTATTTTGCGCCAAAAATGTCGGCGTTCCGGATGTGGCGTCATTTTTGGCGCCAAAAGCATTTAGGCGCCAAATAATGTGGGCGTCTTATTTGGCGCTAAAAAATAAGGGCGTCGCTTTTGTCTCCACATTATTTAAGTCTTATTTTTTCATTGCTTCTGGTTGCTAGAAGCTTGTTCTTTGGCATTTTTTCCCATTCCTAAAACTGTCATTTAAGGAATTTGATCAATTTTGCTTTATATGTTGTTTTTTCTCTTACATATTGCAAGATGTCTCACGTTGCATCTGAGTCAGAAGATACTACAGGAAAATCGTTGTCTAGTGCTGGAGCTACCAAGCTAAGTGTATCTGCTATATTTTTTGGTATCTGTTTCTCCAGCTGTTGTTTGTATTGCATGTCATGACAAACTTATTAATGCAGATAAAATTTCCTTTAGTACTGTTACATTACCTGTTGCTGTTCCGTCAACATCTAATTTTCAGAGTGTTCCTGATAAACATAAGAGATTTTATTTTTTAAATCCATTAAGAAGGCTATGTCTGTTATTTCTCCTTCTAGTTTACATAAAAGTCTTTTAAAACTTCGCTTTTTTCAGATGAATTTTTAAATGAACATCATCATTCTGATACTGATAATGGTTCTTCTGGTTCAGAGGTTTCTGTCTCAGAGGTTGATGCTGATAAATCTTTGTATTTGTTCAAGATGGAATTTATTCGTTCTTTATTTAAAGAAGTATTAATTGCATTAGAAATAGAGGATTCTGGTCCTCTTGATACTAAATCTAAACGTTTAAATAAGGTTTTTAAATCTCCTGTAGTTATTCCAGAAGTGTTTAATCTCCCTGATGCTATTTCTGAAGTAATTTCCAGGGAATGGAATAATTTGGGTAATTCTTTTACTCCTTCTAAACGTTTAAGCAATTATATCCTGTGCCATCTGACAGATTAGAGTTTTTTTGGGGACAAAATCCCTAAGGTTATGGGGCTGTCTCTACTCCTGCTAAATGTGCTACTATTCCTACGGCAGATAGTACTTCATTTAAGGATCCTTTAGATAGGAAAATTGAATCCTTTCTAAGAAAAGCTTACTTATGTTCAGGTAATCTTCTTAGACCTGCTATATTTTTAGCGGATGTTGCTGCAGCCTCAACTTTTTGGTTAGAAGCTTTAGCGCAACAAGTAACAGATCATAATTTTATAGCATTATTATTATTCTATAACATGCTAATAATTTTATTGGTGATACCATCTTTTGATATCATTAGAGTTGATGTCAGGTATATGTCTCTAGCTATTTTAGCTAGAAAAGCTTTATGGATTAAACTTGGAATGCTGATATGTCTTCTAAGTCACCTTTGCTTTCCCTTTCTTTCCAGGGTAATAAATTATTATCTGAACTTACCAAAGGATAAAAAATCTAAGGTAAATTTAGGTCTAATAATCATTTTCGTTCCTTTCCTCATGATAAGGAACAAAAGCCTGATCCTTCATCCTCAGGAAAGGTATCAGTTTGGAAACTATTTCCAGTTTGGAGTATATCCAAGTCTTATAGAAAACCTATAGCCAGCTCCTAAGTACCCATGAAGGTGCGGACCTTATTCCAGCTCAGCTGGTATGGGGCAGATTACGTTTTCTTCAAAGTTATTTGGATCAATTCCGTTCTCAATCTCTGGTTTCAGAACATTGTTTCAGAAAGGTACAGAATTGGCTTCAGTTAAGGCCTCCTGCTAAGAGATTTTTTTCTTTCCCGTGTCCCAGTTAACACAGCAAAGGCTCAGCATTTCTGAAATGTGTTTCAGATCTAGAGTTGGCTGGAGTAATTATGCCAGTTCCAGTTCTGGAACAGGGGCTGGGGTTTTATTTTATCTCTTCATTGTACCAAAGAAGGTCAATTCCTTCAGACCAGTTACGGATCTATCAATATTGAATCGTTATGTAAGGATACCAACATTCAAGATGGTTACTGTAGGACTATCCTGCCTTTTGTTTAGCAAGGGCATTATATGTCTACAATAGATTTACAGGATGTGTATCTGCATATTCCGATTCATCCAGATCACTTTTAGTGTCTGAGATTCTCTTTTTAGACAAGCATTACCAGTTTTGTGGATCTACAGTTTGGCCTAGCCTCAGTTCCAAGAATTTTTTTTGGTTCTCGGTGCCCTTCTTTCTGTAATCAGAGAACAGGGTTTTGGTATTTCCTTATTGGACGATATCTGGGTACTTGCTCAGTCTTCTCATTTTCAAAGAATCTCATACGAATCGACTTGTGTTGTTTCTTCAAGTTCATGGTTGGAGGATCAATTTACCAATCAGTTCATTGATTCCTCAGACAAGGGTAACCTTTTTAGGTTTCTAGATAGATTCAGTGTCTATGACTCTGTCCTTGTCAGACAAGAGAAGTTTAACATTGATATCAGCTTGTCAAAACCTTCAGTCACAATCATTCCCTTTGGTAGCCTTATGCATGGAAATTTTAGGTCTTAGGACTGCCGCATCAGATGCGATCTCCTTTGCTCATTTTCACATGCGACCTCTTCAGCTCTGTATGCTGAACCAATGGTGCAGGGATTACTCAAAGATATCTCAATTAATATCTTTAAACCGATTATACGACACTCTCTGACTTGGTGGACAGATCACCATCGTTTAGTTCAGGGGGCTTCTTGTTCTTCCGACCTGGACTATAATCTCAACAGATACAAGTCTTACAGGTTGGGGAGCTGTGTGGGGGTATCTGACGGCACAAGGGGTTTGGGAATCTCAGGAGGTGAGATTTCCGATCAATATTTTGGAACTCCGTGCAATTTTCAGAGCTCTTCAGTCTTGGCCTCTTCTGAAGAGAGAGTTGTTCATTTGTTTTCAGATAAACAATGTCACAACTGTGGCATACATCAATCATCAAGGAGGGACTCACAGTCCTCTGGCTATGAAAGAAGTATCTCGAATTTTGGTTTGGGCGGAATCCAGCTCCTGTCTAATCTCTGCGGTTCATATCCCAGGTATGGACAATTGGAAAGCGGATTATCTCAGTCGCCAAACGTTGCACCTGGGCGAATGGTCTTCACCCAGAGGTATTTCCTCAGATTGTTCAAATGTGGGAACTTCCAGAAATAGATCTGATGGCTTCTCATCTAAACAAGAAACTTCCCTGGTATCTGTCCGGATCCCGGGATCCTCGGGCGGAGGCAGTGGAAAGTGTCATCCTGCCTATATCTTTCCGCCTCTAGTTCTTCTTCCAAGGGTATTCTCCAATGTTCTAAAGGAATGCTCGTTTGTCCTGCTGGTAGCTCCAGCATGGCCTCACAGGTTTTGGTATGCGGATCTTGTCCGGATGGCCTCTTGCCGGCTGTGGACTCTTCCGTTAAGACCAGTCTTTCTGTCTCAAGGTTCTTTTTTCCATCAGGATCTCAAAACCTTAGTTTTAAGGTGTGGAGTTTGAACGCTTGATTGTTGGTCAAAGAGGTTTCTCTGACTCTGTGATTGATACTATGTGACAGGCTCGTAAATCTGTATCTAGAGAGATATATTATAGAGTCTGGAAGACTTATATTTCTTCAGGATGGTTTAGATAAAGGTTTGTCCGCAAGTTTCTTGTAAGACAAATCTCTGCTCTTTCTGTTCTTTTTCACAGAAGGATTGCTAATCTTCCTGATATTCATTGTTTTGTACAACCTTTGGTTCGTATAAAACTTGTCATTAAGTCAATTTCTCCTCCTTGGAGTTTGAATTTGGTTCTGGGGGCTCTTCAAGCTCCTCCTTTTGAACCCATGCATTCTTTGGTCGTTATAGAACTTTCTTGGAAAGTTTTGTTTCTTTTGGCCATCTCTTCTACCAGAAGAGTCTCTGAATTATCTACTATTTTTTGTGAGTCTCCTTTTCTGATTTTGCATCAGGATAAGGCGGTGCTGCGAACTTCTTTTGAATTTTTTACCTAAGGTTGTGAATTCTAACAACATTAGTAGAGAAATTGTGGTTCCTTCATTATGTCCTAATCCTATGAATTCTAAGGAGAAATCATTGCATTCTTTGGATGCTGTTAGAGCTTTGTAATATTATGTTGAAGCTACTAAGTCTTTCCGAAAGACTTCTAGTCTATTTGTCATCTTTTCCGGTTCTAGAAAAGACCAGAAAGCTTCTGCCATTTCTTTGGCATCTTGGTTGAAATCTTTATTTCATCATGCCTATGTTGAGTCGGGTAACACTCCGCCTCAAAGGATTACAGCTCATTCTACTAGGTCAGTTTCTACTTCCTGGGCGTTTAAGAACGAAGCTTCGGTTGATCAGATTTGCAAAACAGCAACTTGGTCCTCTTTGCATACTTTTACTAAATTCTACCATTTTGATGTGTTTTCTTCTTCTGAAGCAGTTTTTGGTAGAAACGTACTTCAGGCAGTGGTTTCAGTTTGAATCTTCTGCTTATGTTTTTTTCATTAAATTTTATTCTGGGTGTGGATTATTTTCAGCAGGAATTGGCTGTCTTTATTTTATCCCTCCCTCTCTAGTGACTCTTGTGTGGAAAGATCCACATCTTGGGTAATCATTATCCCATACGTCACTAGCTCATGGACTCTTGCTAATTACATGAAAGAAAACATAATTTATGTAAGAACTTACCTGATAAATTCATTTCTTTCATATTAGCAAGAGTCCATGAGGCCCGCCCTTTTTTGTGGTGGTTTTGATTTTTTTGTATAAAGCACAATTATTCCAATTCCTTATTTTATATGCTTTCGCACTTTTTTCTTATCACCCCACTTCTTGGCTATTCGTTAAACTGAATTGTGGGTGTGGTGAGGGGTGTATTTATAGGCATTTTAAGGTTTGGGAAACTTTGCCCCTCCTGGTAGGAATGTATATCCCATACGTCACTAGCTCATGGACTCTTGCTAATATGAAAGAAATGAATTTATCAGGTAAGTTCTTACATAAATTATGTTTTTTTAGATCCCTCTCACACTTTCAGCACTTATTTTGTCTTTTTAGTTCTTTATTTTGACCCCCTTTCATTTCATCACACTCACTTTTTGTTTGATTATTTGGGGTTTAGTTTAGGGAACAGATGGAGGGCAGGCAGGAGCTTAGTCAGGGGAGAGGTAGAGGTAGAGGGGGGAGGAGAGGGAGGGGGAGAGGAACAGGACAGGAAGGGGGGCAGGAAGCGGGGGTGGAAGCGGTGGGTGGACCCAGCCACTTGGTTCAAGATGAACAAGTGGCTGGGCCCAGTGGCGGACAGAGTAGGGCTTCACAGTCCGGGAAACAGAGGGCATCGTCACAGGGGAAGGCCAAGGCGACTAGGGAGGCAAGGTTTTCGATGGAGGAGAAGGAGGCCCTCATCGAGGCCTATATGGCCAGGTATAGGAGGCTGCAGCATCAGAAGACCACCCTGACTGAGAAGAGGAAGCTCTGGCATGAGATAAGGAATGCAGTCAATGCAGTGGGTGGACGGAATAGAGATATGGACTCTATAAAACATCGATACCGGGACTGCAAGATGGATCTCAAGAAAAAGTTAAGCCTGGAGGCCCGACATTCCGCAGGAACCGGTGGCGGCCCTGCACTGGAAATCGAGTACTGCCGATGGGAGGAAATGTTGCGTCCCAGCATCTCCGAGGTGGATGTAGTCGGTATCGGAGGAATTGATACCGGGAACCTGCCATTCTCATCTGACGGTAAGCTCATTTAAGAATAAATTCACATACGAATGTATTTCAAGGGACACTATACGCAAACCTTTACTTTCATGATTGAGGTAGAGAATACAATTTGACAAAACATTCAAATTTACTTATTACCTAATTTGATTCATTCTTTAGATATACTTTAATGAAGGAATAGCCATGCACATGGTGAACCAATCACAGGAGGCAGCTATATTCAGCTAACAATCAGCATCTTCTAAGCATATTTAGATATGCTTTTCAGCATAGAATATCCAGAGAATGAAGCTAATTAGATATCGTAAGCTAAGTCATTTAAAGCTTTATTTGGAAATATGCTAACATATACATTTATTTCTTTTTCAAATATACAGAGTCTGGGGAGGAGGCAGAACAGCAAATACAGGCTCCTCCTTTTCCCCGGGATGAGAGTGGTGGGGAGGAATTTCCACTTCGGAGGGAAGAGGCCCCCCATAACGAAGAGGCCACGGAAGCAGATGAAGAGGCCCCGGAAGCAGAGGAGGAGGCCGCGGAACCAGAGGCCCCTCAAGAGGCTTAGAGGCTTTGGCGAGGAGTCTGAAAATTACTTACATTTTATTTGAACAGAAGCAAAATGAAACGTGTATTTGTTAAACAATGGACTATCTAACTAGAGACAAAATAAAAAAATTTGATTTATAATGTGAGTGTCTAATGAACCTTTAATAAAATATAAGATGAAATTACATTTAGAAGAAGTCGGCATCATATATTTAGCATATGATAAAGATAAATGCATATTGATTACTTTATTCTAACACAATAGCGCATATTTATGAATTAGATATCTTTAACATTAAACACAACAGTAATTTTTCAGAAAAAGGAACATATTGTTGACAAACATATTAAACAACATGGACTATAGAGATTTGCACTTGCCTCGAAATATCATATGCATGAAAACATTTTGCTTTCGTTCGTTTATTCAACCAGACATCCAGCAAAAGAGAATGTGGTGGTTTTTATCAGCTATGGGTCAACAATGTAACATGATGCAAACAATCCATATTCGCAATGTTTTTAAACTTGGCTTCATTCACAAACGTGTTTAACGTGCACAAACAAATATTGCGGGACTACGTAATACAATCAGACGTTTTTTTACCTTTGCATGTGACGTCTTAATTAACATGGCCCTTCCTTGATCACGTAAGAACGCAATCCAATAAAAGGCACATTCTTGATCACTTAAGAACGCAAACAAAAAAAAGGCGCATCCTTGATCGCGTAAAAACGCCATTCAATAAAAGGTGCATCCTTGATCGCGTAAAAACGTCAGTCAATACAAGGAATCATTGGACAGCCTGGCAGGTGACGTCTTAAGCAACATGGCGCATCCGAGATCGCAGAAAAAACGCAGCCAATACAAGGACTCAGTTGACAGCTTGGCATATCACTAAGAAACGTATTTATATTTTTGTAACTAGTATGTGTCTAGATTGCTATCTAGGAATGTCACGAAATCATGAATCATCTTTTCGGACTTGACTGTCCCTTTAACTATAGCTATGGTGTATATCTTTAACATTTAAAATATACCCATGAGAAATACATATGCCATTGATGTTTTAAGATATGTTTAGATTGTTTTGGAATAACAATAATGACACATGTATTGATCAAACGTGTCATTTATTCAAGTTGAAATATGGTCAGACTACCTATAGCCATATATGGGAGGAGAAGTATTTTTTAACAATATTTTGAAAAACATATTCCTCATCTAAAATATGCGCATTACACACAGAGATTGATTTGGTTACACTTTTACAATAAGATAGAATAGAAAATGAAATACATGTGCTGTCAACATTACAATAAGATTGTTTATTATTAAGATTATATGTCCTTGTTCATGTAAAAAGGACAAAAACGCTTTAGAAATGGAAATACATTCATTAACAATTGTGCTCACCATCACTTAAAGGGACATGATTTTTATTTTTAAAAAGAGGATACACAGAGACAATACTATTTCAATAAAATGAACACTTTACAAGGATTATATCATTGTATCAATCCTCAGATCATTTGTTAAAGGTGCATCAATTCATGCAGAGTTTATAAATACACACATGGATGGGAAATTTGAAATATACATATATAACAATCTATATATACATATATAAAATAATTACTATGCTAATCATAATCATGCAATGATAAAGCTTTTAGAAAAAAATATAAAGACAAAAATAAAAATCACATTGGAAATGTTAATCTTAAAGTCATTTACAATTGTATTACATATATGATTCAGGAAACAACATTATTTTTGGTAGGTCCCTTTAAGGATCAACCAGATAAAATAGAGATTTCAATCAATGACATGAATAAGGAGGACAAAGAATCGTGCAATGACATGTCTTTTATTAGTATGTCAGAAAACATCAACAATGTTTATAAATAATATGGTAAAGATCAGGAAAATTGGAGCCATATGACAAGGTAACAGAGTGCATCACAGTCCATGAAGAGAGTTGCCAAGGGCCAGCATAGCCCCATTGTAGATATATGACAAGGTAACAGAGTGCATCACAGTCCATGAAGAGAGTTGCCAAGGGCCAGCATAGCCCCATTGGAGCCATATGACAAGGTAACAGAGTGCATCACAGTCCATGAAGAGAGTTGCCAAGGGCCACCATAGCCCCATTGTAGATATATGACAAGGTAACAGAGTGCATCACAGTCCATGAAGAGAGTTGCCAAGGGCCAGCATAGCCCCACTGGAACCATATGACAAGGTAACAGAGTGCTTCACAGTCCATGAAGAGAGTTGCCAAGGGCCAGCATAGCCCCATTGTAGATATATGACAAGGTAACAGAGTGCATCACAGTCCATGAAGAGAGTTGCCAAGGGCCAGCATAGCCCCATTGGAGCCATATGACAAGGTAACAGAGTGCATCACAGTCCATGAAGAGAGTTGCCAAGGGCCACCATAGCCCCATTGTAGATATATGACAAGGTAACAGAGTGCATCACAGTCCATGAAGAGAGTTGCCAAGGGCCACCATAGCCCCATTGGAGCCATATGACAAGGTAACATAGTGCATCACAGTCCATGAAGAGAGTTGCCAAAGGCCAGCATAGCCCCATTGGAGCCATATGACAAGGTAACAGAGTGCATCACAGTCCATGAAGAGAGTTGCCAAGGGCCAGCATAGCCCCATTGGAGCCATATGACAAGGTAACAGAGTGCATCACAGTCCATGAAGAGAGTTGCCAAGGGCCAGCATAGCCCCATTGTAGATATATGACAAGGTAACAGAGTGCATCACAGTCCATGAAGAGAGTTGCCAAGGGCCAGCATAGCCCCATTGGAGCCATATGACAAGGTAACAGAGTGCATCACAGTCCATGAAGAGAGTTGCCAAGGGCCACCATAGCCCCATTGTAGATATATGACAAGGTAACAGAGTGCATCACAGTCCATGAAGAGAGTTGCCAAGGGCCAGCATAGCCCCATTGGAGCCATATAACAAGGTAACAGAGTGCATCACAGTCCATGAAAAGAGTTGCCAAGGGCCAGCATAGCCCCATTGGAGCCATATGACAAGGTAACAGAGTGCATCACAGTCCATGAAGAGAGTTGCCAAGGGACACCATAGCCCCATTGTAGATATATGACAAGGTAACAGAGTGCATCACAGTCCATGAAGAGAGTTGCCAAGGGCCAGCATAGCCCCATTGGAGCCATATGACAAGGTAACAGAGTGCATCACAGTCCATGAAGAGAGTTGCCAAGGGCCAGCATAGCCCCATTGTAGATATATGACAAGGTAACAGAGTGCATCACAGTCCATGAAGAGAGTTGCCAAGGGCCAGCATAGCCCCATTGGAGCCATATGACAAGGTAACAGAGTGCATCACAGTCCATGAAGAGAGTTGCCAAGGGCCAGCATAGCCCCATTGTAGATATATGACAAGGTAACAGAGTGCATCACAGTCCATTAAGAGAGTTGCCAAGGGCCACCATAGCCCCATTGTAGATATATGACAAGGTAACAGAGTGCATCACAGTCCATGAAGAGAGTTGCCAAGGGCCAGCATAGCCCCATTGGAGCCATATGACAAGGTAACAGAGTGCATCACAGTCCATGAAGAGAGTTGCCAAGGGCCAGCATAGCCCCATTGTAGATATATGACAAGGTAACAGAGTGCATCACAGTCCATGAAGAGAGTTGCCAAGGGCCAGCATAGCCCCATTGGAGCCATATGACAAGGTAACAGAGTGCATCACAGTCCATGAAGAGAGTTGCCAAGGGCCACCATAGCCCCATTGTAGATATATGACAAGGTAACAGAGTGCATCACAGTCCATGAAGAGAGTTGCCAAGGGCCACCATAGCCCCATTGTAGATATATGACAAGGTAACAGAGTGCATCACAGTCCATGAAGAGAGTTGCCAAGGGCCAGCATAGCCCCATTGGAGCCATATGACAAGGTAACAGAGTGCATCACAGTCCATGAAGAGAGTTGCCAAGGGCCAGCATAGCTCCATTGGAGCCATATGACAAGGTAACAGAGTGCATCACAGTCCATGAAGAGAGTTGCCAAGGGCCAGCATAGCCCCATTGTAGATATATGACAAGGTAACAGAGTGCATCACAGTCCATGAAGAAAGTTGCCAAGGGCCAGCATAGCCCCATTGGAGCCATATGACAAGGTAAAAGAGTGCAACAGGCACAACAATAAACAGAAAAAAAGGCCAAATGGCAACCATAACAAAAACATCAACATGTGGACGGAGGATTCTTATCTGCGCCCTTGGAGCATCTCCAGATCCTCCACTTACTGGTCATCCCCTTCATCGTCCTGTGCATGTCCAGCTCCAGATTCAGGCATTGAATTTAATCACATGATCTGCCGCAGATTCAAATGCTGAACCCGGAGCTGGGCCTGCATGGTGTCGTTCATCCCTCTCAGGACAGCTGCGTTCCTCAACACGGCCTGCTCTACACGTGCTATACCTTCTAGCATGAGCCATGTTGAGTCACAGCCTAAAATAAAGAATAAATAAAATATTAAGGATAATTACACAACAGAAGAAAAAATAAGCAAAGATACATTGTCATCATAAAGACAAATCATTCTTTACATCAATTTGTTGAAATTGGTTCTTTACACATTAAATATGTTATTCAGACAGACCGAAATCATTAAAGGGACAGTTTACTCAAACATGTTGTCCCCTTTAATTGGTTTTCGATGATCCACTTATACAGCTTGAGTGTATAAAATCTTGTTAAAGGATTTACATTGTACTTACATTAGCAATTTAAATATTTTAATTATACTGTGGTAGGCACACCTATCCTTAAACATTTTGGCGTTGAGGACAAGCTGTGTAAACATAGCAATCTGAAGAAATTACATTCCCACTGGGTTATACAAGAGATAATGTATCAACATTTGTACATAAATTGTTGGATCCAAGTAGTGGTGATTGGTATATGTAGTGATATCAAATTAAAGGGACACTGAACCTAAATATTTAATTGACTGATTCAGATAGAGCATGACATTACAAATATTAAATAATTACACATATTCTTTAAATGTTAGAATTCTCTAGCTAGATTTTGAATGCAAGAATGTAGGTTTATAGGGCAGGCCATATTTGTTTATCAACTTTGGTTGTCCCTGCTGGTTGATGGATACATTCATCCAACAATAAAGAAATGATGTCCAGAATTATTTTCGATTTAAAATTAATTCTAGGCATTTCTTTGTTTCAATAAAGATAGCAAGAGAATGAAGAATAATTCATAAGAGTAGTAAATTATAAATTTGATTAACATTGCATGCTGTATTTGAATCACAATAGAAACAATTTGCCTTCAGTGTACCTTTAAGTATCTTATAATGTGGATTTTGAATGATACTTACAGCTGTGCCTGGGAAGGACAATCCGACACCCAGGACAATGAAGGTTGAGACAGGGGGGAGGGATGGGATTGGGTTGGGGAGGGATGAGCTGCTGCTCTGGGGTAGGCCGTACAGCTGGGGAGTGGTGAGTTGGGGTCTGGGCAGCTGGGGTAGCTGTACGGGCCAAAATACGGGGAGGGGGATGAAGGGCCGTTTTTTGGGAGGGACAGGATAGGAAAAATGGGAAGGGCCGGCAGGGGTCTGGGCCTGGGCAGGGGTCTGTGACTGGCCAGGGGACTGGGCAGGGGCAGAAAACAGATGACCAGAGGTGGAGGATCCATCTGAAATAAATAATACAAATATATTAACATCTCATACATCATGAAATCAAATCAACGCATTTCAAATTGATTATGTTTTCAATATACTTAGAAGTGTGCTTGAATTTCTAAACAATTATGACATGAGGATATGGTATGCATATAGGCACTCAGATGAATATCAATGACTGTCTGTACAATTATAACATTATTATTGTGGTTTGGCCTGGAATATGCATGTGACATAATGATGGCATGAATTAGAAATACAAAAAATACAAAAAAACATCCAAGCATATTTTCATGCTGCCTGATATAGAAAGGGGGCAGTAGTGTATTTGAACAGACAAATAATATTCCTTTTTAAAGTGCAAAAGCTGTAGACTTTGAATGTCTTCAATAAAATGATTTCCAATAAAGCAACATGTTGGAAACATGATAGATATATTTCACATACCATCAGACTTCAAGGCAGCCTCTTCCTCCTCCGTCCCACATGTTAAATCAATCTCTGTAAAACATAACATGTTGTGTACACGTTAAGATCAGATATTATAACATATGTTACTGTTGCTCAAAGACACACATCAATGTTGCATTAAAGATATACACACCCAAAGTTATGATTTACATAATTTTGATGGAGCATACAAATGACATTAGATTTGTTATTCTCAATGAATCAGATTTTCGATTTATTGTTTCTATTAATTTTAAAATAATAAAAGCATAGTACATAGAACATTTAAGATTTCTCATGTGTGTATCACTTGATGACTGTTGTCAAAAATGAATATGGAAACAAACATATGCTATACATCTTCTGAATAACAAAGGTGTAGACTAAGAAATATTTAATTATTAATCTTTCAATATTACATGAAAATTAATATATAATCAGAGGAGTCAATTATATGTTTGTTTCAAATGTTATGCTTCATCAGAATCATGCTCATAATATTGATTACCAATACACCTTCAATGACATATAAATGAGTCAATGGACTTACCAGAAGACTGCAAAGGCAGCTCTGTGTCAGTGCTGGATTCCTCTGGGCTCCCCACACCAACTCTCTCTATGAATGATATAGATATATATTACTGAACACATTTGGGATAGCACTAAATCACATCTGTAGCGATTTTTAAGAATAATCAACTTGAAAATGTGAAGAATAGAGCAGTCATTAGCCAAAAAAATGCTTGATTGAATCAAGGGGATTCTGTTAAAAATGATGTATTGAACATATGTTTAATTTCTGAGTATATTAGACATCAAACTCATCTCATACGATGCTATTGCAAATATACCCATTGATCAATGTTCTTAAAAGAATACACACAAACCACATTTTGAATAACAGCTGTTGACAAATATAAACAAAGACATGTGGCACATCGAGCCATTTGTGCAATGTACAGTAATCTTGTTTAGGACACAACACATATTGATCACAATACCAAACCAAATTGATTAGTACAAATATGTAATCATGGTGCTGTTAGAGTATGCTTATATCTATAAAGTAACTCCAACAGTGAATATGTGAATTATATATCAATAATGTCTAATCCAAAGAATGTAAAGATTAATGAATCTATAGTTTATTAAAGGGACACTGACATGATTTATTTCAATCATTGATTTCACTGTTCAAACTGTTCCAAATGATTTAACATCGACTCCTATTATAATTTGAATGTTGCTACATTTTAATCTTAAAGGCAGATAAGCAATATTGGATTCAATAAATATTGTTTGTTGAAGGTATCCACCAATCATCAATAAAAACCCAGGTTGGTCAACCAAAATTGAGCTGCAGATAAACTTAGATTCTTGATTTTAAAATACATTTAGCAATAGAATATTTCACATATGATTATAGTATTATATTTAAATGTTGATTAATATTGCATGCTCTATCTGAATGACAACATTAATAATTTTAGCTCAGTGTCCTTTTAATATAAAAATATATGGATTTGACAATGTTGGTGTTAATGAATTCTCTACTCCATATGTTGATGTAATGAATGGGATTGAGCATGCAATTCGAATCTAATATGTTATTTAAGGATATCCTAAGAATTATTTAATTTTCATCTATTAAAGGGACATGAAGCTCTAAATGTGTAATTGTATACTTTTTTAAACTATGTACTACTGCTATCTGAACACATGATTTTAACTTTTGACAAAATGCCAATTTATGCATAAAAAAACAGCCGGATAATACCAGTAATGCATTGTTTAACCTAAAACAAAATCCATTTTTTTTAGAAGAACTAAAACAATAGACTGAAGCAATGTAGCTCATAAAATGTTTAAACAAAACAATAAAATCACGTTTAAAAATCATTCTCTGTAAAATTTAGTTGGCATGTCCATTAAATGACGTGATTAATTTCAAAAATGGAATCTATATTTTTAAAATCTAAACATATGCAAAATTGTGTGTATTATTTAAAAATGTATACAAATAAGATTAAGCAATACACAAGGGAAGAATATAAATTGGACATTCAAAGAATCTTACATTAAAATTAAGACATCCAGAATAGATGGGATATCTTAAATTAAAAAAAAAATCAGAGTAGTCTTACAATGTAATCCTATTTTTTGGTTTTATTTATTCTTATTTGAAAAAAGTTTTAAAATCCATTTTGAAGATACATATAAATATTGAACAATGTGGATTTAGTATGTAATGTTCTGTCCATGTTTCTAAGACAAATGTCAATTAAAATGAGACATACCATACTGTGACAAGCCCTGCCTTGAGGATCCAGCACCAACATCCAGATCTGTAATATATTAAATGAGGATTGGATATCATTAATACAAATCATGCCATGTTTAAAATCTTTACATTATTAGCAAATCAATTAAAAACTATTAATCCTTTGGTAGTCCCATGAGTTAATTGTTTCCTCAATTAAATTCATGATAAATATATCCTGTACTCTTATTTTCAATCAGTTGTGTTTTTTACTGTAGCTTAAATTATTTGTTTGTGTTATTTCATTCTCATCAATTGATGGGCATATGTTATAAATTATTTGGATTCTGCTTTTTTCTTTTTTTATTATGTATAATATTGAAAATAAGAATACTGTATTCTTCACATATATAATAATTCACATTTCATTTTGACCAACATGTGTAAAGCAATGCCACTTACAGCAAACCCATGTTAACGTGTATGCGCAATTCCATTTTCGCGATCATTGCGCAATGATTCCAAGCGGAATTACACATCCGTCATTTGACCAACATGTATAAAGCAATGCCACTTACAGCAAACCCATGTTAACGTGTATGCGCAATTCCATTTTCGCGATCATTGCGCAATGATTCCAAGCGGAATCACGCATCAGTCATTTGACCAACATGTATAAAGCAATGCCACTTACAGCAAACCCATGTTAACGTGTCTGCGCAATTCCATTTTCGCGATCATTGCGCAATGATTCCAAGCGGAATCACGCAACCGTCATTTGACCAACATGTATAAAGCAATGCCACTTACAGCAAACCCATGTTAACGTGTATGCACAATTCCATTTTAGCTCTGTGACGCATATTCTGTATAGCGCAAGAAACATCATTCCTATTTCATGTGTCACTAATCTAAAATCAGATATCTAAACATCATATGTAGTGTATGTTGTGAGATCTGTATAGGTTTAGTATCTGACTATATACACATTTGTAAAAAAATAATCAAATATTAAGATATTATATGAAGTTGGATAGTTACCTGGTTCAGATTCTCCATCAGCTCCTCCCAGGCCACCGGACGGAGAAGCAGCTGCCCTGGCCCCCGGGTCAGGACTTTCAGATCCAGCAGCTGGGAGGGAAGAAGAGGAGGCCGAGGATGGCGAGGATCTAAATCTTTTGGGGACTCGGAGAGTGAGGAGCTCGCATAAAGTTATCTCATAAGGGAGTAGGTAGAGTTTCCGTGGGGCCTCTCTTTTGCCCCCTCTTTTACGGGCTTGTACCCACTCCCTTATGAGTTCGACTTTTTTTGTCAATCGCAACCTCATATCTCCGAATCTCCGCATGATCTGATCCTGGCTCCTCTGGACGTCACACACCAATTGAACCGCATTGGTGATAGACTCCCAGAGGGCCTTCTTAACAGGCGCATCTGTCAACCTCCTCTTGTTCCCAAACAGCTGGGGATAAAAGTCCTTGACGGCGTGGACCAGTGCAGCGCTCTCCTGCTTGGTGAACCTGGGAGATGACATGCCTGCTGGGTTGTAGAATAATCTAATAATTATAATAATAATAATATATATATACGCCTGCAGGCATTAGAGAACTGACAAAGATGGCAACGTGTAATGGACTTTTATATGGTGAAGTAAACATGAGATGCCCCATGGGACAAGTTATGTGTACATCTGATTGGATAAAAGTTTGAAATATTGTTAGAATGTCTGTGAGACCATCCTGACTCAAGTTGTGTTTGTGTGATGAACTCTGATTGGCCGTTCCTTAATGTTTCATATCTTAGCAACTTCCATACACATACCTCCTGGTGGTGCTGTTACTTCATTTTTCATGTAGAAGTATTTGTAACTCATGGGCCTGTCATGCGGATATGTGTGACGCAGATTTAATATCCGTGATCCGTTAAATATTATGTTTAAATTCTCTTTAAAATCTAATACTGTCACATTATTAAATGTTGTAGACATTTCTCGGTTTAATAACGGTCTGTTTCTTTAATACAAATACGTTGGATTAATACACATTTAATATTGTATGTCTTTATTGTTCATAAAATCAATTTGGTGACTTATTGTGAAGTATTGACATTGCTCTATTAAATGTATTTATAATGCACATTGATTGTGTGCTATTGCGTGACATTAGTCTCTAATGTTTAAAGATGCAAATCTGGTGTTTCAAGATCCATTTCCCACGCCACATTTCTGAATGTTCAAATTCAGGTTATAATGTCAGTAACTTGGATAATCTGTTTATAGATGTTAAACTGTTTGTTTGTTTGTTATTAGTAAATAAACCTTGAGCTTGTATTTGTCTGAACTGCTCATATATGTTATTGTGCAATGGCGTCTTTATTTTTAAATAGACATTACAAACAATTGTATCAAATGATCTGTAGAGATAGAAAATTGTTTAGACTTTAAAATGTAATTAAATTTATCTTTGTATTTAGATATCCTCAACATAAGACATTTAAATGCACATGGTTGAGCCAATCACATAAGGCATCTCTGTACATCCACCAATCTTCATCTACTGAGCCTATCTCGATATGCTTTTCAAGCAAAGTATGTCAAGATAAGAAGAGAAGTAAATACACTCTTTAAATCTCTTAAAGGGACACTGTCCAAACAAATGTAGCGTTCGTGATTCAGATTGAGCATGAAATGTTAATCAACTTTATAATTTAATCCGATTCTCAAATGTTAAGAATTATCTTGTTATCTTTCTTTGCAAATCAATAATGATATTTTAGATTACGGACAATTTTGGCAAAAAACCTGGGTTGTCCTTGATGATTGTTGGAGAAATTAATCCACCCAAAACAAAATAAATTCTGTCCAGAGTACTGAAGCAAATAAATAATCAATTTAATGCCTTATTTTTAAAGTAATGATAGCAACATCACGAGGAACATTGATAATGTGAGTCAAATTTTAAAGTTGCTAGAATACTCGTTCTGAATGTATAAATCATTAATTTTTTAACTGTCTCCATTTAAGTATATTTTGAGTTCATGTCCCTTTAAGGAGACATTTCACAATAATGCTTGAAAAATCATAAACCTAGGCACCTTCCTTTTGCAAAATTAGTATAACATATGAGTAAAGCATATTTATATTAAATTCTGGTTTGTTTTACACACTGACTGAAATATATATTGTAATGGATGTATTTCGCAGTCTTCAGCTTCGAGGGACATTAAGCTGTATGTTATTTATGCATTTTGGATAAGATTATAATATTTGAACAACTTAATATGTTTTGTTATTCAATCATTAGATTGTAATTATATATAATCTTGGATTAAATACATATCTACATAGGCTATTTTGATGCTGATTGTTGGTTGCACATAGATGCCTTATGTAATTGACTAAGATATGTGCATTGATGTATCTTTTTCTAAGTATATTTCAAGACTGAATGTAATTCTTTAGTACTTTATAAATATGTTTAAATTCTTTAATGATTTTTTAAAAATCAAGACACAATATACTTTGTGAATGTCCCTTTAAAGACAAAAACATTCGGAATGTTGATTTAACATTGTTGAAAGAAACTAAAGGGGAATGAAAATTATATATAGATATGTGATGTCTAACCCAAGAGGTAAGATTTTAATAAATACATAATATTAATAACTATAGTTAAATGTCCCTTTAAATGAGTCCACTAGAAAATAAAATCTATTAACATGGCATCCAATAACTAGCTTGTGCAAAATTTGAAGTTAAATGACCTACTATTTTTTAATTTAAAATTTATAAATTTAATAAAATAATGTTTTGAGATACCTAAGGAAGATACAAGATCTTATAAAATAAATTTTTCATTCAACAACACTGTCACTTTAATGTAAGTGAACCACTTCCCTTCTTAAAAGTGAAACCAAAAACATTTTTGTCAAATTCTGACTACATATCCGAAATTATTTTAACATCGAAGAATTTCACAAGAAAAGCATCGATGGATCTCACTCCCCAATTATTTGAAAAAAGATAGTTTAATTTTATATTCTCTGAATCAGTGGATTTGCTAAAATTAATGCCTAATTTGATCTTATGCATGTGCTTGTCAAATAGACAACTACCAGTCATGGGAGTCAAATTGTTTTTTATTGACAGATTATATGGATATTTATTATAATCTGTTCAAAAGAGGGTATTTAATAATCAAATGTTGATTATTACCATTAAATTTTTTATTTTTTTTAACAAAAAGAAAAAAACAAAAAATTCCGGGAAGTCATCAGACGACAATCTGAAATGAAAAAACAAAATTTTAATAAGTTAATACACACCTTTTAAAATATTCATAAAATACATTTACAATCATCTTGTGTCTATGCTCTGACTTTGTGCATAATTTTATAAAGATATTTATGAATTGAATTTTTGTATTACAAACCAAACAAACCATACACCATTATATTGTGTAATAAAAATTAAATTTAAATATCCGATTTTCTAATTATACATAATAATGTATATCACATTTCAATAATAAATATATATGTATGCTGAACATAAATGTAATATTTCATGTCCATTAAAATACCTCTATATCAACTATAATATGTATTCCTTTTTCTGATTGTGATCCCTAAATATCTAATTATGAACTAAGTATGACTAATGTATGTAAGCTACTAAGATTCAACATTCTTGCTGTGATTCTTAAGTAGCATGCATTGGTAAACCAACCTGCATAATGCATGGTCTTTGAAAGTCAATTCAGGGGTAAACAGTTGATCTTCAATAGGTGTCTTATTCATCATTTCAATAATAGAGTACTGTGAAATACCATCTAAAAATTAGAAAATAATCTAAGTGTCTGATTGTGATCCCTAAATATCTAATTATGACTAATGTATGTAAGCTACTAAGATTCAACATTCTTGCTGTGATTCTTAACTAGCATGCATTGGTAAACCAACCTGGATAATGCATGGTCTTTGAAAGTCAATTCTGGGGTAAACAGTTGATCTTCAATAGGTGTCTTATTCATCATTTCAAAAATAGAGGACTGTGAAATACCATCTAAAAATTAGAAAATAATCTAAGTGTCTGATTGTGATCCCTAAATATCTAATTATGACTAATGTATGTAAGCTACTAAGATTCAACATTCTTGCTGTGATTCTTAACTAGCATGCATTGGTAAACCAACCTGGATAATGCATGGCCTTTGAAAGTCAATTCAGGGGTAAACAGTTGATCTTCAATAGGTGTCTTATTCATCATTTCAATAATAGAGTACTGTGAAATACCATCTAAAAATTAGAAAATAATCTAAGTGTCTGATTGTGATCCCTAAATATCTAATTATGACTAATGTATGTAAGCTACTAAGATTCAACATTCTTGCTGTGATTCTTAACTAGCATGCATTGGTAAACCAACCTGGATAATGCATGGTCTTTGAAAGTCAATTCTGGGGTAAACAGTTGATCTTCAATAGGTGTCTTATTCATCATTTCAAAAATAGAGGACTGTGAAATACCATCTAAAAATTAGAAAATAATCTAAGTGTCTGATTGTGATCCCTAAATATCTAATTATGACTAATGTATGTAAGCTACTAAGATTCAACATTCTTGCTGTGATTCTTAACTAGCATGCATTGGTAAACCAACCTGGATAATGCATGGTCTTTGAAAGTCAATTCAGGGGTAAACAGTTGATCTTCAATAGGTGTCTTATTCATCATTTCAATAATAGAGTACTGTGAAATACCATCTAAAAATTAGAAAATAATCTAAGTGTCTTATTGTGATCCCTAAATATCTAATTATGACTAATGTATGTAAGCTACTAAGATTCAACATTCTTGCTGTGATTCTTAACTAGCATGCATTGGTAAACCAACCTGGATAATGCATGGTCTTTGAAAGTCAATTCTGGGGTAAACAGTTGATCTTCAATAGGTGTCTTATTCATCATTTAAAAAATAGAGGACTGTGAAATACCATCTAAAAATTAGAAAATCATCTAAGTGTCTCCAATAGGATACCTCCACAGCCTTATTCTATCAAATAGTTGGCACTTACCATGTGAACATGTCTTTGTATGGTTTTCAAGGTCAGCAGATTTGAAAGATAATGCCAGACATGATCCCATTGGTGTTCTTCAATTTCAATCTTGTCTTTTTCCACTGTCAGTCTGGGAATTCTTCACTGTCATTCTTCAAATTCTTCCCTTTCAGTCTTTACATGAAGTCATCTCCCTAATGGCATAAATGTTTTTAAGAAAACTACTACTACAAGTGTGTGAATCAGTTCTGTAGCCCTCTCCCACCCACCCCGATTTCTGAATCAATTTCTGTCACTAGCTTACTAAGCGTGTGTAGCATCTTGTGTTATGTTCTATCAAGTGTGAAGATGAGTCATATTGAGCAGAACGAAACTCTAATGTGTGACATTGAACCATAGTCATGCTAGAGGATAGTTATGCTAGAGGATCCCTTTCTGAGTATTTACATTTTAAGTAATGTGTAAACTAAATACTAGTTTAGAAAATGTATGCCATATGATGTATTTGTGTACAATTCATGCCAGCAACAGTCCATACATTTATACTTACCAGCTGATGTCCTCTTTAATAACCAGGTGGCAAAGACTCGCTACAGGACCCAATGCCCAGAGCATCACCTATATTAATAAATGAAACACATTTTTAGCATTTGATGAACAATCCTAACATGTTTGCACAATTCTCTACTTGTCATTTCCCTAGAGTTCACATCTATTGACAATACTCCAGTCTAACTTCTATTATTTACCGTCTAAAGTGGCGGTTGATGAGTTCTGCTCTGACATCGAGCCCCTCGTCCCGGAATGGCCCCTCTAGAACAGGATCATCCTCCTCATCTCTGAGGAGCTTTCGTTGCGCCTGGACGCCCTGCAGCATCCCAGCCCGCTGTGCAATATTATGCAGGACACTACAGGCTATAACGATCTTAGCCACCTTCTTTGGGTTGTACTGGAGGGCTCCTCCCGACCTGTCCAGGCACCTGAACCTCATCTTCAGGAGCCCGAACATCCGTTCAACCACCGCCCTAGTTCTCTTATGAGCCCTATTGTAGCGCTCCTCAGACACATCAGTCGGGCTACGCAAGGGGGTAATAAGCCAAGGCCGGCTCATGTACCCAGAATCACCTATAAATTATGAACAGAACATAATTCAAACTGAATCCTCAAAATAGTATTTTGAGTCCAATAAAAGTTTTTGTACACGATAATCCACTAACAAATGTTTATTTTTTAAAATAATAATCTAGTTCAATATTATTCTCTATCTTCTCATTTCAGCTAAGACATGCTACATATGCATATTTCTCCTAAACCAGACCTTGTGTAAAATGGAAACGAAATGGTTACATTGCATTCTCTATCTGAGCATTTAAGGTAAGACATGCTACATATCTGCATTGAACTAAAACTAGACATTAGCGGAAAGAGACAATGACATGGTTAAATTGCATTAGCTAATATCTTCCCATTTCAGCTAAGACATGCTACATATGCGTATTTCTCCTAAACCAGACCTTGTGTAAAATGGAAACGAAATGGTTACATTGCATTCTCTATCTGAGCATTTAAGGTAAGACATGCTACATATCTGCATTGAACTAAAACTAGACATTAGCGGAAAGAGACAATGACATGGTTAAATTGCATTAGCTAATATCTTCCCATTTCAGCTAAGACATGCTACATATGCGTATTTCTCCTAAACCAGACCTTGTGTAAAATGGAAACGAAATGGTTACATTGCATTCCCTATCTGAGCATTTAAGGTAAGACATGCTACATATCTGCATTGAACTAAAACTAGACATTAGCGGAAAGAGACAATGACATGGTTAAATTGCATTAGCTAATATCTTCCCATTTCAGCTAAGACATGCTACATATGCGTATTTCTCCTAAACCAGACCTTGTGTAAAATGGAAACGAAATGGTTACATTGCATTCTCTATCTGAGCATTTAAGGTAAGACATGCTACATATCTGCATTGAACTAAAACTAGACATTAGCGGAAAGAGACAATGACATGGTTAAATTGCATTAGCTAATATCCTCCCATTTCAGCTAAGACATGCTACATATGCGTATTTCTCCTAAACCAGACCTTGTGTAAAATGGAAACAAAATGGTTACATTGCATTCTCTATCTGAGCATTTAAGGTAAGACATGCTACATATCTGCATTGAACTAAAACGAGACATTTGCGAAAAGAAAAATACATGGTTAAATTGCATCCTATAGCTGAACATTACGCTAACATTTTAAAACTACAGTGGCAATTGTCAAACTAATTAACCATGTTGTGCACAAATACTCACCAACGAGATAACCAGGATGCATTTGTCTTTCCTCAAACGGTCTCCACAGGGACGACTGAGCGAGGATGCGGGCATCATGACAAGCTCCTCCAAAATTCGCACACACATGCATAATCCTCATCCGTGCATCACAAACATACTGCACGTTGAGGCTATGAAAATGTTTGCGATTTCTGAAGGGCAAGTCATCAATTGGAGCACGCAGCGCAATGTGGGTACAATCTATGGCTCCCAAGACATTGGGCAATTCAGCAATATCAAAGAATTCCCGCTTCAGGCGCCTCCAATCACCATCATTCTGTGGGAATCCTATGTATTGCTTACTGATACGTACCATGGCGTCCAGAAAGTTATCAAACACCACAGAGAATGTACCTTGAGCCAGGCCATGCATGTACATTTCTCCGGATTGAAAACTCCCGGAGGCCAGGACGTATAGACAACTTAGCATCTTACTCATGGCGGGAACAGCAGTCCTTATTCTTATACGTGGCTCCAAATGAGGTTTAAGTAGATCGTAAATGCCAATGAGCTGTTTGCGATTGAGCCGATACTTATCATAAACCTCAAAGTCGCTCATGTTTTCCAAGGTGGGTCTCACCCTGTAGACACGAGGACCTCGAACCAGATGACCCCTTCGTCTCAGTCTGAGCCGCCGAGGCTGCCTGATTCGACCAACAGCTAGTTCGCCAATAGCAGCACCAGCAGCGTCTACCATGTCATCGTCATCCATCTTTCAAAACAGCGTAACAAGGTATGCACTTGATCTGATGTGGATCACAAGTGATGCATTGGCCATGTTGTTTGGGGGATTTATAGTACGATTAGTCCAATGGTAGTGAGTTTGTAATGATTGCTGATTGTATTCACTTGTTTGTATGTGAGCGGCGCGAATGCTTTCACAGTGGGCGTTTTTTTGTTGTTTGCTGAAATGTTGTTTTCCCCCAATGAATCTCAATGTGAAAGTGTCAAATATCACACATACAGTGCATGTTTGTAATGTTTGATCATATGCGTAATCAATATTTCTTAAACGCGATCTTATAGTAACAAGCACACGTCCAGGCTAACATGAATGAAAGTGCATAGTTGTGTATAATGTGCATCAAATGTGATCGATCAATGTTGCTGCAACATTGTTTGTAAACGATAAAGTAACATCTGCCATCTGTAGTATTGTATATATAAGTGATTGCCGAGCTGTCAATATTGTATGCGTCCCTTTAAAATCGCAATAAGAATTCCGAACTTCCCGTCTGCCATCTGTAGTATTGTATATATAAGTGATTGCCGAGCAGTCAATATTGTATGCGTCCCTTTAAAATCGCAATAATAATTCCGAACTTCCCGTCTGCCATCTGTAGTATTGTATATATAAGTGATTGCCGAGCTGTCAATATTGTATGCGTCCCATTCAAATCTCAATAATACTGAATAACTTCCGGCTGTCATCTGTAGTATTGTATATACAGGGAGTGCAGAATTATTAGGCAAGTAGTATTTTTGAGGATTAATTTTATTATTGAACAACAACCATGTTCTCAATGAACCCAAAAAACTCATTAATATCAAAGCTGAATAGTTTTGGAAGTAGTTTTTAGTTTGTTTTTAGTTATAGTTATTTTAGGGGGATATCTGTGTGTGCAGGTGACTATTACTGTGCATAATTATTAGGCAACTTAACAAAAAACAAATATATACCCATTTCAATTATTTATTTTTACCAGTGAAACCAATATAACATCTCAACATTCACAAATATACATTTCTGACATTCAAAAACAAAACAAAAACAAATCAGTGACCAATATAGCCACCTTTCTTTGCAAGGACACTCAAAAGCCTGCCATCCATGGATTTTGTCAGTGTTTTGATCTGTTCACCATCAACATTGCGTGCAGCAGCAACCACAGCCTCCCAGACACTGTTCAGAGAGGTGTACTGTTTTCCCTCCTTGTAAATCTCACATTTGATGATGGACCACAGGTTCTCAATGGGGTTCAGATCAGGTGAACAAGGAGGCCATGTCATTAGATTTTCTTCTTTTATACCCTTTCTTGCCAGCCACGCTGTGGAGTACTTGGACGCGTGTGATGGAGCATTGTCCTGCATGAAAATCATGTTTTTCTTGAAGGATGCAGACTTCTTCCTGTACCACTGCTTGAAGAAGGTGTCTTCCAGAAACTGGCAGTAGGACTGGGAGTTGAGCTTGACTCCATCCTCAACCCGAAAAGGCCCCACAAGCTCATCTTTGATGATACCAGCCCAAACCAGTACTCCACCTCCACCTTGCTGGCGTCTGAGTCGGACTGGAGCTCTCTGCCCTTTACCAATCCAGCCACGGGCCCATCCATCTGGCCCATCAAGACTCACTCTCATTTCATCAGTCCATAAAACCTTAGAAAAATCAGTCTTGAGATATTTCTTGGCCCAGTCTTGACGTTTCAGCTTGTGTGTCTTGTTCAGTGGTGGTCGTCTTTCAGCCTTTCTTACCTTGGCCATGTCTCTGAGTATTGCACACCTTGTGCTTTTGGGCACTCCAGTGATGTTGCAGCTCTGAAATATGGCCAAACTGGTGGCAAGTGGCATCTTGGCAGCTGCACGCTTGACTTTTCTCAGTTCATGGGCAGTTATTTTGCGCCTTGGTTTTTCCACACGCTTCTTGCGACCCTGTTGACTATTTTGAATGAAACGCTTGATTGTTCGATGATCACGCTTCAGAAGCTTTGCAATTTTAAGAGTGCTGCATCCCTCTGCAAGATATCTCACTATTTTTTACTTTTCTGAGCCTGTCAAGTCCTTCTTTTGACCCATTTTGCCAAAAGGAAAGGAAGTTGCCTAATAATTATGCACACCTGATATAGGGTGTTGATGTCATTAGACCACACCCCTTCTCATTACAGAGATGCACATCACCTAATATGCTTAATTGGTAGTAGGCTTTCGAGCCTATACAGCTTGGAGTAAGACAACATGCATAAAGAGGATGATGTGGTCAAAATACTAATTTGCCTAATAATTCTGCACTCCCTGTATAAGTGATTACCGAGCTGTCAATATTGTATGCGTCCCATTCAAAACTCAATAATACTGAATAACTTCCCATCTGCCATATGTAGTATTGTATATATAAGTGATTGCCGAGCTGTCAATATTGTATGCGTCCCATTCAAATCGCACTAATACTGAATAACTTCCGGCTGTCATCTGTAGTATTGTATATATAAGTGATTGCCGAGCTGTCAATATTGTATGCGTCCCATTCAAATGGCACTAATACTGAATAACTTCCGGCTGTCATCTGTAGTATTGTATATATAAGTGATTGCCGAGCTGTCAATATTGTATGCGTCCCATTAAAATGGCACTAATACTGAATAACTTCCGGCTGTCATCTGTAGTATTATATATATAAGTGATTTGCGATCTGACAATATTTATTAATTGTCCCATTCAAATCGCCCTAATAATGCTGTTCCAAACTGTTATTTACGTATATGTTGTATTGTAGTATTGAGTGTTAAAGTTCAGAAAGGGGCGGTACAGTCGTGAATCTGTAATGTGTATGGTTGAATCTTCTAATGACGTCATCATATTATTAACCTGCCTATGTAGTTCTGAAATCCTCATTGTGTTGTTGTATTTGACTACATTGTTATTATGTGCTGAATAAAATCTAAATGTGTGCTTTGTGGTTGCGTGATGGGTGATGCGTGTTATGTACATGTACGTATATGTTGTGATTGTGTCCCACATATGCTGACTTCTATATAGCGGTCTGGCATTGTTGTTCCTTCCCATAAAGTGACATCTGTAATCTGGTGTAATGATGTTCTTCTTGTACGTAATTCCTAATGGTTTCTGGTGATGGAATCATGATGTTAAAAGTACAGTAAAATCCATATGTTCTGTTTTGTGATTCCTATCGAGAATGTAATGTGTTTGTCCCCCATCATTTGAATGCACATGTATGAGTGAATGCTAAAAGTAATGTATGTGCATCCATGACTGATCATGTGTTAAGCCTATGTAGATATGCTGTTGCTGCAAGCATATGAGTTGAATAAATGAAATGCAATAATAAAGGTAAATGAGAGGTGTTTCCCATTGTGTACTGTTTGTGAATCCTGAAATGTTTTAATTATTTTTGTGTCCGTTTAAATGTGATTTTTTTGTTAAAAAAGTTTGTTACTAGTGATGTTGATTTGTAGTTGATGTAATGTAAAAGTATGAAACAATTTAATGCTGTTGTGAATATTCAATAAGTACAATCCATAAGTCCACCATAGGGAAATAGTAATTTCTTGATCTATTTATCATAGCTGGGTCTAACGCAGAAAAGCATGTATTTTTTTCCTATTTCTAGCGCTGGTATTTGGAGTTTTTAGGTCTACGCTATTTGCGTGCGTTAGGGAAATCTGTCTTTCGCGTGCACGAGCACATCTTCCCCATAGAAGTCAATGGAGGCTCTAAATTTTGGTAATTTTTTTTTTCAAAGACTGGTTTTCCTCGTAAAGTGAGTGACGTCATGAGCTTGTGTGAAAAAGTAACTAAATCGTGTTCATTTTGTAATAAATAACTTTTTTATGTATGTCATGTGGTGTATATTGTTTGTATGCATCGATGAGTGTATATTTGTGATAATCTTATTAGTTAGATGTAGGTATATGAGGGTCTTTTCCCGTGTGTCAATGTAAGTCAATGGCAAAATGGATTTGTGTTGTTTTTTTTTCTAACACCCGAGATCTCGCAACTTTGATCCTTTGTATTTTGATGAAAAATTATTAAATCTGAAAAATAAATATAGTGTAGTGTTTGTATGAGTGTAAGTGTACTTTGTGTAATATTTGTTTTGTGATTCGTGGATGTTTATTTTGTCGGTATATGTTAACTACTGGGTTTGAGCTGTCGGTAGAGATTTGTGCGTTGGGTGATTTTGGAGTGTCGGTAACTGAACTCTAAATACCGGAGTCCGTAAAAAACAAGCGTTAGGAGCCTCTAACGCTGTTTTTCACGGCTAACGCCAAACTCTAAATCTAGGCCTATGTGATTTCAACAGAGTTGTTCTGTTGTAAAATATATAGCTGGGATACTAGTGACGTAATTCTGAGAGAAACATGAAAAATAAAAATATGAGGGCTTTTAAGTACAATATTGCGAGAAAGACATTATCCTATGTATAAGACTGTGTGTAAGATCTCAGTGTATTTAGTAAGCAGAAGCTGAATTAACTTGGCCCATACCTAAGGACCATGTAAGCAGATGATTATTAAAAATGGCCTATACAGTAGATAATAGTTATATAGCATTTTGCTAGGTCATGTGTAGCTTGGCGCTCAGTTACAGACAATTTAAGGCAAACAAAAAAAATATCATATAGTTATAATAAGCTCTGGGAAGTATCTAGATATAGGAGCTCACTGTTCATGCAGTGTTTTTGAGGATTAAACAGCTTTTTGCACCTTTAAGAGCGTTATGATAAGCTATGTTTGTAGTGTTATAATCTATCCTCTATGGGGCTGTCCCACCAGCCGCAGTTCAAGGGACAGGGTGTGTATTTCATTTCTAGTTTATTTAAAAGTGCTTAAGTCGAAGATGCAGTAATTGTGGGCTTGAAATATTTGTAATTGCTATTTAAGTATCTACTCCTATGCTGAAAATTTGGTACCCCAAACAGATGTTTATTTAAAAATATACATCAATTTATTCCTTAAATATTTTCTGATACCAGGCATATCACATATTGTTTAACCTCACATATAGTTCACATATGTTCTCTGAGATGGATTAAAGAATTTTAGGTGTGTTACATGCATATCCTCCATCTACTGCATTTGCTTATTAGTATGGCCATGTCCTGGTGTCTGCAAAGGGAGAGGATCCTAGATAACGGAGGATAAGGCGTTGAAGTAATAGGTTGTGTCTTTTAAGAGTGTCTTTTAGCAATACTTTTGGTGGGCACTTACTCCAATGTGGATCCTGCGATGTTTTAAAATTTCCTACCCCCCACGGAATGGGGTCTAGGTCCGTTGCGATGCTGTTTGTCAGGAGATATGAAATTTTCAAGTCAGCGGCCCTCCAGGAGTCCCCCCTGAGCTCCAGAGTCAGCAGCGCCGACTCAATGTTCTGTTCCGTCTGCAGAGGTCGGCATGGCTGTATTATCTTTTCCTGTCCTTTATAATATATACATAGTTTACTATAGAGATATGGTATATATTGAAGACAAGGAAAATGAAAGGATTCCGGCACTTCTTGAAACTTGGAACAATGCGGCTTTATTGACAGGTAAAATCAGAAGCAATGCATAGCAGCCCCAGCAATTCCATCATTGCGGCACAGCAAACAAAAGTGTTAACATGGATGGTGGTCACTAAAGCTGACGCGTTTCGGCATCCCACGCCGTAGTCATAGCATAGTTAGTGACCATCATCCTTAGGTTTAAAAAGGACACTATTTCACCTGATTGGTTAAAACCAAACACACCTCCAATGTTAATTTGTTATGCATATCATTTTTCAATTACAAGTTTCTATGTGTGGCAATGAGATAGATTAGGACTTTTGTTTATAACATTCTTATATATATGATGTTAGCTATAATACAACTTTTCTGCTGTATTCAGAGTTCATTTGCAAATAAATCTGTGTGTATACAGGAAGCAATTTTGTTTAAAATTTAAAACTTATGGAAATGCATTTGAAAAATTTTTATGCTGCAAATATTTGATTAATTTAATTTCTTATGATTTCTTTATATAATTAGCATAATTTCATTCCATAAATTGTGTGTGACTAATGTTTAAATATTTTAGATATAACAAACTGTAACATGGCATAATTACCCCATGATATGGAATGAAATAGATGAAATATGTATATGTGCACACCTATATGTATGCGCACACATACATGCATACATCTACCGATAGGAATTTATGTCTGGTGCCAGAACTATAATATAGACTAATGCCAGAAATTTATAAGATCAAATTCACTGTTTAGACCTAACGGTCTTCTGGTCTTTAATTTTAAAATCCAGAAGACTTCTTCTATGTGCCAACAATGAGTCTCTATCACCCCCCCTCTGGGGCCGTGGGACATATTTTACTATAGTCCAATTTAGTGTGGCTGGACTTTTGTTGTGAATCAACCGGAAATGCGTGATCAATGGAGTAGTGAGTGTACCTGTTTTTATGTTATTTACATGTTCACGTACTCGGGCTCTGACTTCTCTTGAGGTCATTCCTACATATTGCAAATTGCAAAGTGAGCATGTTAAGAGATAAATGACATAGGTTGCCCTACAATTAAAACATCTCTCATGTTCGAAAGATTCGCCTGTCACTGTACTCCTGAAACCATTTCCTACAGATAAATGATTGCAAGCTATGCAGTCAGGGTAGTGACATCTGTAGACTCCTTTGGCACTTAGCCAAGAACTAGATGTATCCCCAGATTTTGCTCTGAGCATTGTGGGTGCTACCCTGTTGCCAATTGTGGTCCCTCTTCTGAAAGCAAAGCGACAACCTTTTCTGGACAAATCAGCTAAGCCCTCATCTGCTAAAAGTAAGGGAAAATGTTTTGAAATTATATTGCAAATTTCCCCGTATTGGTCACTGTATGTTGTAAGAAATGTGATATTGTCTTTGGATTGACTTTTGATTGACTTGTCATCTTTATTCTTGTCAAGTAAAGAATTCCTATCTTTTTTACTTACTTCCTTTTTAATCCCTAGTAGCATTTTCTTAGGGTAACCTCTGGAGACTAACCTATTAGTTAGTTCATTTGCCTGCATTTCAAATGTAGATTTGTCTGAGCAATTTCTAAGTGTCCTGACATATTGGCCCTTTGCTATGGCTTTAAATACTCTATTAGGATGATTGCTCTTGGCATGTAGGATTGTGTTTTTTGCTGTAGGTTTTCGAAAAACACTTGTGGATATGAAACCTTTTGTTCCAATAATCTTTCCTGTTAGAGTTACATCCAAATAGTTAATTGTGTTTGAATTAGTTTCAAAGGTGAAACTAAGGCCTATGTTGTTACTGTTTAAATCTTGAATGAATCTGGGGATCAAATTTGTATCTCCTTGCCAAATCACAATGAGGTCGTCTATAAACCTCTTATAGAATGTGATGTGTTGTTTGTATTAATTTCTATCTCCATAGATGTGGGACTGCTCCCACCACCCCATATATAGGTTGGCGTAAGAGGAGGCAAACTTGGCCCCCATAGCAATCCCACATCTCTGGAGATAGAAGTTACTATCAAAGCAAAAGTATTTATGTGTAAGTAAAAAGTTTGTCACTCGCAATATAAAGCTACACTGTTCATCCTCAAATTGTCCTGAACTTGTTAGGAAGTGCCTGATAGCTTCTTTGTGTGGTATTGAGGAATAGAGAGCTTTAACATCTATAGTGACCCCAGTATTTGTTGTCTTCCAACCTACATCTCTCAACAGGCCCAATAAATGTTTTGTGTCAGACAAGTGGCTTGGTAAGTCCATCACATATGGCTGCAATATTGCATCCAGCCATTGTGAAAGTCTCTCAGTCAGAGATCCAATACCACTAATAATTGGTCTACCATGAATTTCTATCCCAGGTTTATGGATTTTGGGCAAGTGGTTAAAGATTGGTCTGACTGGGAATTCAACTTGTAAATATTTGTACGTGTCTTCGTCAAACATTCCTATCTCCCTTCCTTCATCTAGTAAGTCCAAAAGCTCAGACTCAAAAGCGTCAGTAGGATCTTTGCTTAGCAAAATGTATTGTTCCGTGTCCATTAACTGTCTCCTGGCTTCAGTTAGAAATTGATTTCTGCTCATGACCACTATAGAGCCGCCTTTATCCGCGGCTCTAATCACTAGATCATCATTGTTTTGGAGCCTTGTAAGGGCTTCCCTTTCTCTTAGGGAAAGATTAGACTTGCTTATGCAAGAACTACAATTATTTGAGAGGACCGTGATATCATTCTCTACCCTTTTTTGAAAAGTTTCCAGAATTTGGCCCCTGTTCTGAATAGTGTAAAAGGAGGAGTTGCCTTTAAATTTTGGCAAATTTAAAGTGTCTGAAGGTCCCACCGCTCCCATCAAATGTAGTTCTTCTAAGGCTATTAGGTCTCAGTCTTCCTCAAATGTAAGGTGTGATGTAGTAGTGGCTGTAGCTGTCCTGTTGATGCCTGTGTCAGTATCTTCAGTCTGTTTGTAAAACTTTCTTAGTGTCAAATTTCTGATTAACTTGTTTACATCTAATAAAGTTGCAAACAAATTAAAATTAGAAGTAGGGACAAAGCTGAGTCCTTTATTTAAAACTTTAATTTCAAGGTCAGTTAAGGTATAGTCAGAGATGTTAATAACATTATTCATTACTGGTATTTCGTGTAATAGCCCCTTTTCTGGCTCCTCTGTGGGTACCTGTTGGACCTGGTCTGTTCTGGTTTGTCTTGTTCTAGTGTTGGTGTATGGGGGTTCTGATTCTTTATTACCTTTTGCCCCCCCCCCCCCGTTTGTACCAACTGGGCCCAGGCAAAAAACCTTATCAAATTCATTGTGTGTTTTATTTTCTACATTGCCAGATTTAGGAGTTGGCACTTCCAGTACCTAAACTCCCTATATTTTGTATAGGCATGTGTGGAGGATGGGGAGGGGGTGATATTGTTGCTTATGGTTGGACCAGGATAGATTTGATTTTGGATTTTACTGTAGCTTAATATATGTATTATATTTTATATATATTATTTTCAATATCAGGAAACTCGAGCTTAAGATCCCATGATTTGCCCATATACCGATCCGATTTTCCATTAACAAATATGGCCTATAGACTGTCAGACTATTTACTATCCGGTCGCCGGAAATTACATCATCATGCCACGCGGTGACCGGAAATTACGTAGTTATGCGACATAGAGGCTGGAAGTGACGTAAACCGGAATTCACATACGTAGAATTGACACCGGAAGCTAACTGAAAGCTCAGATCTGTTTTTTTGGTGGTATCCTTTGGCGCAAAATAATTTTTTTTGGCGGTATTTATCAACGGATTTGCCTAATTTTGATTGGCTACATTACATACTTGTAAGCATCTCGAAGCTGGTATTGTCTTGATAAAGGTCTTGTTTAAGGCCGAAACGCATCAACCATTTGACTACCCAGCTTGAGTTTCCTAATTGGTAGAAGACTCAGTAAGCCTATTCTCATATTAGGCAGATCTGTGTCCCTGATATTGCACCATTTTTTCTTTTCTGTTTTTTTTCCTAACAGGTTTACTAAACACAAGGAGAACAGTTCACCTAAAGGACCACATTTCCCTTGCACCATTTACACCCTTTGGATCTAAAATACCCCCACTATTATTTTTCCTTTTTTTGGGGTTTATTTAATCCACTTCAGCCTCTTTTGAGTGTATATGGGTCATTGATACCTTTTAAGTGTACACTTATTTGTGTTATTTTTTGTTATTTTTGTTGGCAGATACCCCCTTATTATCCCATTTTTTCCACCACGTAACTGTGTTATTGTAATATATTATATACTTAGTCCATACTGTGATCTATTATTGTAATACATTTATATTATCTGCACACTAAAGCCTCTAGGCACTCCTTACACTCTCTTACTATTTCACTTTCATTATTATGTTATCGTTTACCCTAAGTGAGCCTGTGTGCTATTTCTTTTGGCGCTGTCAACTATATCTCTTATTCAGAATCAGAAGAAGGGGAGATGATTCAGAAACTCTTCTAGCAGAAGAAAGTAGTTTAATGTCATACTTATGCATAGGCTCAAAAGGAAGAGCTTGCAAAACTTTTAACACCAGGTTAAGATTCCAAGGAGGAGAATTTGGCCCCTATTTAAGAAAGTCTGGCGGACCTGATCCGACAGTGCGGATCAGGTCCGCCAGACCTCGCTGAATACGGCGAGCAATACGCTCGCCATATTCAGCATTGCAGACTCGCGGCCAATGGGCTGCCAGCAGGGGGTGTCAATCAACCCGATCATGCTCGATTGGGTTGATTTCCGGCAATGTCTGTCCACCTGCTCAGAGCAGGCAGACAGGTTATGGAGCAGCGGTCTTTGTGACCGCTGCTTCATAACTGCTGTTTCTGGCGAGCCTGCAGGCTCACCAGAAACACGGGGTATCAAGCTCCATACGGAGCTTGATAGATAGGCCCCATAGGCTTAATATGAACCAAATCTTAAACAAAACAATGAACATCAGGAAGATTAGCAGTTCTCCTGTGAAACAATGCAGAAAGGGCAGAAATCTGTCCATTCAAAGAACTGGCAGATAAACCATTCTGCATAAACTGAAGAATCCTAGGAATTCGAAAAGAATGCCATGACAAACCTTGAGCCACACACCAGTAAATGTAAGTCTTCCAAAAGGTTTGCAAGCTTGGATAAGAGTATCAATAACAGAATCTGAGAAACATCTATGTTTCAGAACTAAGTGTTCAATTTCCATGCAATCAAGTTGAGAGATTTTAGATCTGGATGGATAATGGGACATTGAGACAGAAGGTCTGTCAGAAGAGGCCAAGGAGGACAACTGGACATCTGTACCAGATTTGCATACCATGTGTGGCTATGCTGGGGCAATCAGGATTACATTGGCTTTCTCCAGTTTAATCTTGGAAATTACTCTGGGAAGAAGAACCAGAGGAGGAAAAAGATCAGCAAGATGAAAGGACCAAGGAAGCACTAGAGAATCCACTGCTACTGCATGTGGATCCCTGGACCTTGCAAAGTACCTGGAAAGTTATCTACCTCTGGTAGACCCCAAAGGTCCACTATCAAACTGAATACATCCTGATGAAGAGACCATTGCCCTGGAAGAAGAGTCTGAGGCTTCCCAATTGAAATATCAACAGCAGAAATCTGACAAGAATCGGTTTCTTCCCAGGAAAGAATTTGTGACACATCCTTCATGGCCAAGGAACTACGAGCCCCCCCCCCCCCCCCCCGATGATTGACATAAGCTACTGCAGTAACATTGTCTGACTCGAAGAGGAGAAAAGGTTCCCTTTTCAACAGAGGCCAAGCTGGAAGGGACCTGAAAATAGCACAGAGTTCTAAAACATTGATAGGAAAACTCACTTCCGGAGACGCACACGATAGCATCTCGCTTCCCCAGGATTCTAAACTCCTTGTGCTGTCAGAGACCCCCAAACTGCTCCCCATCCTGAAAAAAACATGATTTTGAAGTAACAACAACAGTTTGGTATGAGATTCTGCTAAAGGAAAAGATGGAGCTTGAACAAAGATATCTTCCAGGTAAGGAAATATTGCAATACCCTGAGTTCTTTTTACAGACAAAAGGGCACCCAGTAGCTTGGTTATTATTCTTGGAATTGATAATGACTTACAGGCTGCTGCTTCCATATGGAGGTTCTATTTTGTTTGTTTTCTGACCTTCACAGCGGCATGATGTAGCCATATTATGACACATGCAAGTAGATCTATTCATACACTTCCCATATTTATCATTGATATTACAATATGGACAGGTAATATACCTTATTTAGGACTATTAGGATCTTTTTTGGCAAATATTGAACATCACAAGCCCATGCATTACATTGTTAGGGCATTTAACGCTGATATGGTCTTTTGTCACAATATAAATATATATATATTTATATTTGTCAGACGATGATTAATTGTGTATACAGTACTATTAGGACTATAGTTATTTTTTATTTATTTGTTTTATTGTTTAATATACCCACCCCTCACCTGGAGAGGGATTACCAGAGGATTGCTGCTTGCATTGCTGGTGTATTGTAGGAGACCAGTCTGCTGGATGACTGTGAAATTGCAGTCTGCCTTATTTGTACCAATTCCACCTAGTGCAACATCACATGTAAGTGCCTATAGTAACCTTATTATATTACTGTTTATCATCTGGCAATACTAGACCATGTGGAGCCCCTATCTGTTTTTCAGCTGCAAAATGCTGATCTTGGGCGTTGGACTACACCCCTCACAGAGAGCAGCCTGGGCCTGGATGTATTATGGACTTACATTGACTTGGTTTAGAAGAATTCTTGTTTAGAATACTTTTTTTTGTATCATATACATACATTTTTATTTGCATGTCTTTATAAGGCACTCCCATCTCACTTTTTGTTTATTACATGTTGGTATTTGTCCAACATTTTAGAGACACTTAACCATTTGGTCCATTAAGGGTTGTCAACCTGTCCCTTTTCCCTTCTTTTTTTTTCTCTATATTATCACTATGCTATCCTCCATTGAGAGGTCCAATCGACATAGTTATAATATCAGTCATGATTCTGGGGATCTTTATGCCAATGACAATTCAAATGACCGAACACAGACATTGGTGGGATGCAGTAACAATTAAGAAATATAAATTCAAAAGGCAAATCCCAAAAAAGTTTTTAAGTACTGCTCTTTTAAAAATAACCCAGAAGTATTAAAGGAATAGGAAGAGGCCCTCAATGTCTGTTTTATTACCTTCATAGATATTCTTAGTTAACGTTGACAAAAACTTTTTGAGGAAACATGGGGTAGAAATTGATAATATCCAGAAAGAACTTGAAAAATTTAACAATCATTGTGAATTTGAATCTTATAGAAAATCTACCTATGATAAAGCTGATGAATATCAAAATAAGATAATCCAAAACAAAAATAAGAAAATATAAGATGAGGATTATTATTCAAAGTACCTTTAATCGTGTTAGGAGAAATAGATTTCACACTCAGTTATCTAATGAAGAAGATTGGACACAAGTTACTAACACAAATATTAAAAAGCCAATTTTGTTCCACAAGTGATCCAAATTATAATTTAAAAAATACGAATAGAAATAATTCTAAGGTTAGTACTACATTAAACTCTGATACTAAACTTGGTACTATCAAGGAATTGACTATGATGAAACTAAATGGCAGGGTTCCAACAGGAATTTCACCAGTACTTACATTAATTATTCCAAAGAGAACCACAATAGGTTTCACCATTTATCAACAAATAGTAATAACAACTGTGATGAGAGCAGGATGTGATGTCACTAGTTAGTGGGCGGGGCTTAGGTCCGGTGTCTGTGTCGCAGTTAGTTTAGTACTATCATCCTGACTAGATGTGAATTGCTATGCTCTGTAATAAAATAGAGTTGTACCATCATTGCTGTGTCCTGCATATGTCCTGCATCTCATGACATGGTGTCAGAAGTTCTGAACTACGCTTCTGTTCCTGATCGATTGCAATGTCAAAGTTTACCCCACCTGAGCCTTTTGACTTCTCTCAGCCTGCAGCTTGGCCCACATGGCGTCAGCGGTTTCAGTGCTTCAGGATTGCTTCCAAACTGAACAAGGAGAGTGGGGAAGTACAAGTTAATTCTCTTTTATACTCTATGGGGAAAGATGTGGAGCCAGTGTTCAATGCTTTTACTTTCCAAGAAGGGGAAGAATTTAACTTTGATATAGTTATGGATAAACTCAGTGCCCACTTTGTGCCCAAAAGAAATGTGATTCATGAGAGAACTTGTTTTCACAAACGTAATCAGCGTGTGGGAGAATCTGTGGAGTCATTTGTGCGCAGCCTGTATGAATTAGCTGAATTCTGTGAGTTTGGTGTTGCTAAAGAAGAGCAAATCAGAGACAGAATAGTTATTGGAATTGCAGATGCTGAAGTCTCCCTGAAGCTGCAGTTAGAGCCTGATTTAACGTTAGATGGGGCTATTAGGATGGCCCGCCAGAGTGAACTGGTGAAAAAGCAAAGTGCTGATCTGAGGTCTGAGAGTATTGTGGATGAAGTGCAACAGTCTAGGAAAACTGCTAGTGAAAGGCACAGTGTGAGCGGTAGATCTAAAGTACTGGAAAGGCCTAGAAGTGGATGGGCGCAACATGGCCGATGCACACGGTGCTACCGGGCTCATGATCAGAGTGCTATATGCCCGGCCAGAGATAAAAGATGCAGAAAATGCAACAGAATAGGCCATTTTGAAGTGGTGTGTAAAACTGAATACATTAAGGAGATGCAGGTGGACAGTGACCAGGAGGGTCATTAAGTGTCTTTTGTGGGGTCCGTTGTGGAACGGACAAGCTCAGAGGAAGACTGGAAAGTTACTTTTACTGTAATGGGAGCCAAAGTTGATTTTAAGATTGACACAGGAGCAGATATCACTGTAATGTCTTTTGCTGAATTTATGAAACTGCCTCGACAGCCCCAGCTGGCGAAGGTTACTACAAATGTCCATAGTCCTGGTGGCCACATTGATTGTGTGGGGAAATTTCTTGCAAGTTGTGTGTACAAGCAAAGGAAGTTCACCATGTGGGTGCATGTGATCCGAGGCCAGTGTGTTAATAGTTTATTGAGCAGAAAAGCAGCCTGTGACTTGGGCCTCGTGGCCAGAGTGAATGAGATTTCCGAAGATATGTTTGGCGAGTTGGGCCTACTGAACTGCAAACCTGTCCGTATAGCGCTCAAAAGTGACGCAGTCCCATACAGTATTTCTACTCCTCGTAGAATTCCGTTCCTGCTCATGCCTCAAGTGGAGAAAGAGCTTATGCGCATGAAGTCTATGGGGGTTATTGAAGAGGTTGTTGAAGCGACTGATTGGTGTGCCCCCATTGTTCCAGTTGCAGAAAAACGGAAAGGTGCGCATCTGTGTGGACCTGAAAAGGTTGAATGAGGCAGTGAAGAGAGAGAGATTTGTGCTGCCGACATTAGAAGATATAGCTCCGAGGTTGGATGGGGCAAAGTTCTTTTCCACATTAGACGCTTCTAGCGGCTTTTGGCAGATCCCCCTGGATCCAAAGTGCCGCAAACTGACTACCTTTATCACACCGGTAGGTCGGTTCAGCTTCTGCAGACTCCCCTTTGGGATATCCTCCGCTCCTGAAATCTTTCAAAGGGAAATTAGTTCTCTCCTGAGTGACCACGTGGGCACAGCGGTCGTCATGGACGACATTCTAGTGTATGGGTCTACAGTGGAGGAGCATGATCAGCGTTTAAGTTGTGTGCTACAGGCTATCAAAGAGTCTGGGCTGAAGCTGAATAAAGAAAAATGTCATTTTAGGAAAACTGAATTATGCTACTTTGGGCATATCATCAACGGGGATGGCATCAAGTCAGACCCCGAGAAAATTTGTGCTATTGAACAGATGAAAAGCCCTTCTGATGTACATGAGCTGAGACAGATATTGGGCCTTGTAAATTACGTGGGCAAGTTTCTTCCAGATTTATCAACAGTTTTACACCCTGTCACAGAGTTGCTTAAGAAAGACATTGCCTGGGTCTGGGGACCTTCACAAGAAAAAGCTTTTCTGCATGCCAAGTCCCTGCTGGGGTCTGCCCCAGTGCTGGGGTTCTACGACCCTTCAAAAAAGACTGTGGTTAGTGCCGATGCAAGCAGTTATGGGTTGGGGGCTGCACTCCTGCAGCTGAATGACAACAAACTACAGCCCATCACCTACTGTTCCCGCACACTGACGGCTGCGGAGTCAAAATACGCTCAAATTGAGAAAGAGTGCCTGTCTGCAGTTTGGGCCTGTGAGCGCTTTCAGCGTTATCTAGTGGGTTTGGAGAAATTTAGTTTGGAAACTGACCACAAACCGCTAGTCCCTCTAATCAATTCTTATGACATTGACAAAACTCCCTTGAGATGCCAGAGACTTTTAATGAGACTGCTCAGGTTCAATGTTCAGGCAGTGCATGTGCCGGGGAAACAACTGGTTGTGGCAGATACACTATCCAGGCTCCCGCTGGCTGCTGCTGAAGAATCCTCCACAGAATCGGATGTGAAAGTGTATGTAGATTCAGTTCTGGCCTCTAAGTCCATTTCTTCAAGGAAACTGGAAGAGATAAAGAAAGAGACATATTTGGACACAGATCTGCAAGAAGTTATAAGGTACATAAAAGAAGGCTGGCCCGAGAGCCGGGCAGCCTGGATGTCTTTAAGTGCTTACCAGCCAGAGAGGTCGCGGCTCACGGAGCTGGAGGGGTTGGTGCTGTTCCAAGACCGCATTGTAATTCCTGTCAGCATGAGGAAAGAGATGTTAAACAGGATTCACGATGGCCACTTAGGCATTACAAAGTGCAGAGAAAGGGCAGCTACAGCTGTGTGGTGGCCTGGGATCAGCTCCGACATTGCAAATCACGTGTCTAAATGTGCCTTTTGCCGGGAACGCCGGCCTACTCAGAGAAGGGAGCCCTTGATGTCTACTCCGCTGCCTGCTGGGCCGTGGCAGAAAATAGCTGCTGATTTGTGTGAACTGCACGGGAAAAAGTTTCTTGTTGTGATCGACTACTATTCCAGGTATTTGGAAATTGCACCCCTGAATGATATCACAAGTCAGGCCATTATCATTCGCCTGAAGAGCTTGTTCGCCCGCTGGGGCATTCCAATGGAGCTGGTGAGTGATAATGGTATGCAGTTCGCTTCTTCAGAGTTCAGTGCTTTCAGCAGGGAATATGATTTTGTACATTCCACGTCAAGTCCACATTATCCGCAGGCCAACGGAATGGCTAAAAGGGCAGTTCAAACAACAAAATTCATTCTAAAGCAATCTGAGCCGTACCTAGCCCTCTTGTCATACAGGGCGACGCCCATTCAAGCCACCGGGTTTAGCCCGGCACAGCTGATGCTAGGACGCCAGATTCGCACCACTTTACCCTCAGTGGGTGTCTTCAAGCCACCTGGCCCTGTTCCTCGGAGACAAAGTCCTTAGGAGGGATGAAGAGGCCAAAAAGGGTTATCGTTTCTTTTACGACAGGAGACATTCTGTCAGGCCCTTACAGGAACTGAAAGCGGGCCAAAGTGTCAGAATTAAACTGGACGATGAGAAGAAATGGAAGACACCTGCTACGGTAGTTGGCCGCTCTCCAGAACCAAGGTCTTATACAGTCCTTACTGAGGGAGGGACGGTTACACGCCGTAACCGAAGACATCTTCAGCCTGTACCTGAGAGTCTGGAACTGGATGCCTCAGTACCACCGCCGGTGGGATCCCCTGTTCTAAGAGAGGTGCCTTCCCCTCAGCAAGACCACAACGGGGATATATCTTTGTCTCCAGCGGACTCTTGTTCACCATCTTCTGTATCAGAGGACAGTTCTTGCAAAGTTACATCAAGCGGAAGAGTGGTGAAACTTCCGGCCCGATATAGGGACTGACTTTAGCTAGAACAGTGACCGGAAGAATGGGCAGAATAATCCCATGGTCACTGTGGACTAGGGTAGTCTACCCCGATGTCCAAGTCAGGATGTAATTTATTTGTTTATGTTTTCTAACCTATTTGTTCATATAATGTTCTAAAAAAAAAAAATGTTGTTGTGTACTCTGTTGGTGTACCTTGTTATTTGTTATATGCAAATGTATGCTTCGCCTTTGAAAAAGGGGAAGATGTGATGAGAGCAGGATGTGATGTCACTAGTTAGTGGGCGGGGCTTAGGTCCGGTGTCTGTGTCGCAGTTAGTTTAGTACTATAAACCTGACTAGATGTGAATTGCTATGCTCTGTAATAAAATAGAGTTGTACCATCATTGCTGTGTCCTGCATATGTCCTGCATCTCATGACAACAACCTCAAGTCAAGTTCTGATTTGGTGCTTTATTTAAGGAGAACAATGTTGCACTCCTTTTTTAGAAATCCTCTCCCAACCAACAGTTGGAAAATTGGTCAATGTCCCCTCGCCCACCATGCCAAAAAAGAGCTTACGCAAATGTGGCTGCCGGGGGGAAATCAAAAACTGCCAAAAAGGAGAAACTATTAAAATACAAGAAAGGTATATACAATGTATATTCTTGTATTTTGACTGATAATGAAATTAGAGTACTGGGAAAAGGTTTATCATTTAGTCCCTCCAACACTCCTACTATGTTTAAACTATTTTTTTATGTAAACAATTTTACTAAAACATTATCACTACAAAAATATTTTGCAGAGAAATGGGTCAAAAACACCAACAATACACCTATCCTTTTTAATGAAATATTGAAAGATGGTTTCATCACGTGTGAACCAGACACACTAATGGACCAACTTTTTGAGGGGTATTTACATATGACCTATAAACCAAAATCAACTTTCAATCCACTGCGAATGAAGAACTCATATATTGATATCTTTCATACTATGGTATTGAAAGATCTAGAATCTAGAAAACCTTAAGTATAAAAACAATTTAAATATTGGCGAGTAACACACCCTAAAATCATTAATGAACGATAGGTGTCTGCTAATTTGCCAATAAGATTTAGTTGGAGGTATTGTATTTCAGGATGTCAATGATTACATCATAGAAGCTGACCATATCTTGAATGACACTATTATCGAATACTACCTGATGACCCCACTTTACTGTTTCCCAAAAACATTGGACCTCTCTTACAAGAGGGCTTAAAGGGACAGTTTACTAAATAAAATTCTCCCCTTTAATTTGTTCCCATTGATCCACTTTACCTGCTGGAGTGTATTTAATTGTTTATAAGTATTTCCATTACCCTTATAATGACATTTGAAATGGTTGATTTAGCCTATATGGAAAGTTTTTGCCCTTAAAGCCAAGCTTTGTAAACACAACCAGTAGAAGAAATGACATGCCCAATGGGGTATAGAAGAGATAAGGTAATAAAAATAATAATTTTCCATTGTTCTCTCCAAGTATTGGTGATTGGTTTATGGACAGATATAAGATAAAGAAGCAGGTATATGTACACAATGTGATAAAGTAATTAGATCTGATTATACCTACAAGCTCAACCCATTTTATTAGGTTGTGACTTCAAAACACAAAATCAGCTAATTCATATACACAAATAAACTTTAAATGGCAAATCTCATACATTTTATACTCTGCAGCTGGTAAAAAAAGTAATTTGAAACACATGAAGGAAAAAACTATTTTATAGTATACTGTCCCTTTAAATGAATGCATTCTTACCAAAAAAAGAAGACATTTTTTTGTATCCAAAAAAGAGTTTAATGTGGCCTTTTATTACCACTTGCTAAAAGTACACAAAGACATATCCAATCCCTCTGGTCGTCTGATAATAGCATGGATAAGCAGCTTAACAGATTCATTGTCAGCATATAAAGACTCTGTTCTTCAGAATTTTTTTGTTGCTTTGCCCTCTTATAGATTCTACCGATCTTCTAGCCAAACTTGCCAACATCAAGACTTCTGATGATTTATGGTGGATCAGTAGTGATGTCAGTGCTTTGTATTCCAATATTCCTCATGATTTAGGTATTTTGGCTATACAATCTTATCTCAACAAGACATTTACAAGCCTGTGATCCAGCAAGAATATATCATCAGCCTTATCACATTTATTTTAAAACACAATTACTTTAAATACCAAGGACGATTTTATTTACAGACAAAAAAGACGGCCATGGGTCTTTGAGGAAACTCATATTTACCAATCATCTGCTGGGGCGAATCTGGTGTTCTATAGATGAACTTCTATTTTTGTTTAGAGGATCAGTAACGGCAGCTAGAAATGTTGTGGACCTGCTCAATATTAACACTTTTGGCTTACAATTGTTGAGCAATGTCTAAATGACTACTATTTAATTTCTTAACTTAGAATTAACTATATCCAATCCAAGGCTTCATTTCCTCTAAAACATATTTCAAAAAAAAAGTAGACTGTAAAAGCTTTTTGAACTTTGATAGCAACCATTATTTTAGTTGGAAGAAAAATTTCCCATATGGACATTTTAGAAGAATCCATAGAAATTGTACCCCTTTGGAGAACTATGATATGCAGTCTATAATTTTTAAAGCTAGATTCCTTGATAAAGGCTACCCAATTGATTTGTTCGTACAAGTTTACCTAAGGGCAAGTAATGAAGATCATAACAAATATTATGCCAATCTTAATGATAAGGGAGCAAGTGAAAAACATCATGAACAAAGAGTCAAAATCCCCCAAGACACCAATATTTATCACAGGTTACAATAGCCATTTTCGTGAAATTCAAAATATATCAAAACAATGGCAAATATAATGTAATGATCCTTTTTTAAAAGATCACATAGATTCCAAACCAAGACTAGTATTTAGAAGAGCATCTACTCTCAAAAATAAACTAGCACCTAGTAAGGTTATGAGGGACAAATTGAAGTTCACCACGAATGGCATCAACTAAAATAACTTTTTTTAATAACTTTAGACCAAAGCAGAGTGTTCAAATGCCATAAATCTAGATGCAACATGTGCAAATATGTCCCTAATGGTATTAAGACTTTCCAATCTAATATTACATAAATATTACAGTTTTTTGCGAATCTACCTATGTCATATATTTAATACAGTGTTTGTGTGGGATGCAGTACATTGGACGTACAGGCCGCAAAATAAAAAGGCGTTGGAGTGAACACCTACGCAATAATATAAACAAGTTTTTATAACATAGCGTATCAAGGCACAGCATCCACACAAAGGTAGTTCGAAAATATTATCCATCATACCTATCGAACAGATATCTTGATCCACACATAACCCTCCATTGTTATTAAAGCGTAGAGAAACTTATTGGATTTACAACCTACTATTCCTTGACTCCCGAGGGTGTCAATGAATGTGTAGACTTGGCAGTATTCAATTCTTACGAATGTACAGATTTGGTACCATTTTACCAATGTTCATATGTTTTTTCCATACAACTGATTATATATATTATTACTTAGCACATAGACATTCTCATCAGTTTCATTCTATTTTTTTGGAATGAATAATTACTTAGTACACATATTAACACTCCCACCCATAATATATCCATATGTCTCTTATTTTCATTTCTCCATTTCTTTCATATAGGTGGCGAGAGTCCATTCTTTCATATAGGTGGCGAGAGTCCATCAGCTTGTTACTGATGGGATATACATTCCTACCAGGAGGGGGCAAAGTTTTCCAAACCTCAAATGCCTATAAATACACTACAACACAAATACAGTGGCACCACACCAGCAACCTTTTCTAAGTTTCAATTAGTTGACATGCAATATGTTCATGTCTTATTATTTATTATAATAGAAAAGTTGGTGCTGTGCAGTTTGTAATATATTGGACACAAGAGGTGAAAGACCCTCTCGAAAGACTGCACTTATAGCACTCTGTGCCTGGCCTGATAGTGGAGAAAATTGGGAAATTAAAATATAACTTTTATTTAGTACATTAAAATAAAACACTCAATTTAAAAACAGCCAAAGAATTGGTAGCCTTTCCTAAATATTAGATAAGCCTTTGACGTGTCAAAAGTATAAGGAAGGAAATTGTATAGGATGGTAACTAATTAAGTGTTACCTTATGGAACAATATGTGCTGGTTAGGGAGGATAAGTATAGCAGTATCAGATACAATGTGTATACTGGTGATAGATTAAGTTAATTTATGGTGGGAGTCCTCCTAAATAGTGTTATGATACCACTTGATGTAACACCTTAATGATAGTAAAAACAAAACAGAGCAAGTTTGTTTAATCGTTTATTGGATTTAGAGAGTTGTTCTCTGTTTTGTGTTAAAGGTCTTGGTTATACTTTTGTGTGTTTTACGTTTGTGTTATTTTGTCACATTAGTGATACTCAGAAAGTGTTCAGGAAATGGTATACATAGTTCTGTGATATCACTTTATTACTTCATATACTAGCACGTACAAATTAGTGCTTACTTTGATCAATAAGTGATATAATTGTGGAACCTTGTATACTATCACTTCTTAGTTGCTTCCTATATATGTTGTCATATGATATCCCAATTTTTCATAAGTATCTTAGTGCCTACTACGTAGTATGGATTCCCATGTACTGTGATTTAATATCACACTCTTATCAGTGTTGGGTATCTTTACCTGAATATCGAGTTACTTAGATGTTGTTTTTAAATAAATATTGTATTATATAAATTGTAAAACAGGTCGTTAGCATGTGTTTTTTGTGACCATAATGTAGTTGGTAGACATGAAATATCCTTAATTATAAGCAAGTGTCTAATATCTTTACTGTGTATACCACTTTAAATGTATAAACATCAGTGGATGAACTGATTCGTTCAAGTATTATATTGGCTATGTCTGTCACTTTAAATATATTTGCATAAATAGATGAACTAAATTGTTCAAATCTAATAAGAATGCATATGTAAGTTATAAAATTCACATACAAGGTGCAGCATGTGACAGGATAGATAGTTCATATGCAACTAGATATACTGTTTTGAACATGCCAATATACATGTATTAACACTGTGCAGATAGTCAGTTCAAATGACTGTTGCCGGAGTGTATCCGGTTTGAGTTTGCAGTCAGTAAAATATTTTAGCTTATTATACCAATTTGTTTAGTCTTCATGTATTATTCACAATTGTTATCTGTTCTGTTTATATATAATAGTTATGGTCAAAGGATTTATTTCTAATGGCTACCAACAAGTTGACAGCACGCTAGCGTTTTCTCTGATAATGAGTCACTAATAGTCAACGAACCTAAGGCTCAGATATTTCCTCCTCACAAAATTGGTTATAAATATACAGCTTTAAAATAGCTGTTATACAGCACTATTGGTTGCTAAAGGTATATAGCATTTCGTTTGTAGTAATATAGTGATAATTAAGTAAATAGTAATGTAAAAAGCTTCGTGAGATAATATTAAAGTAATTCTTAATATCACTAAGGCTGTTTAGATTCTATATTCTCCTATACCGGCTACCATTTCTAAGGTAAAGTTTTAAAAATTCTATAAAGCTCCCCTAAGCTCTACAACCCCCTGACCGGTTTCGCCCATATCGGGCTTTTTCAAAGGCGGCGAGCCGCCGGAAGTTAGAAAATATAAACGGGTTGAGGACCCGGTCCCAAGCAAATCTCCTATTTGATTGGGTAGTCTAAGTGTCTGTCAAATCCTTTCCGCCAATCGTGAGACTACTTGGCGATACTGGAGAGAGTTAGGCAATCACCAATGTATGGTCCTAATATATGTCTTGGTTAAATACTGACTAGAACTGCATAGAGGATAAAAAAGATTAGATTTGTGACTGTAATATGACTTCGTCTAGATCTTTGTTTGTTCTTTTGGAAATAGGTAAATCGTGTTTGCATGGCTTTATTCAATGTGAAATAGTAACCAATATGTCTATTTATATTTTTATGGAATTTTTTTTTTATATATATAGCATATAAAGACATGGGTTGAACATAATGATTTTCCATATATCTGGGTGATTTTATTAAATATATGATAATGATGGGTAAATCAGATATTTTTGTATAGTGATGATAAAGCAAATGAGAACATTATTTGAGACCTGTTATTATTTGTGTGTACTTATGTTTTTATAATTGTTTTATTATAAAAAATATATATTTTTTATTTTTTAATTTTTTAAAATAAATTCATTTGTTGCAATTTGGATTTAGCTTTGCACTGTAAAGATTTCTACAATCATCTACTGATATTGGGTGTATGAACATCTTATTTTGAAATATCATGTTTATAAGTTTTTGTGTTTGGTTTTATATAATCTAATGGTATATATTCATGCATTTGTATCTTAGATACTTTGTCATAGTGTTGTTATATCTGACATGCTGTTACAAGAACCTGATTTTAGGTGATGGTTTCAAATATATATTCATAAAGGTTCTTTTTAGTAATATTTGAGATGAAGTGTCTTTACTGTAGTGTTAGTGTTTAAATATGTTGGATACTTGAAGTTTATATTATATTAATATGATGTCTGTGTTGTTGCTTAATAGTGCAGTGAATGATTGGAGGACCCCTGTATCCTCCTTTAAATTAAATTTTTGGACCACAGGGATTGTGTGTGATGGTGATAAGAAAATAAACTGATAATTCTACATCTGGAGGGTATGAGTGTTAGGTGGCACGGTGGATTGTGTAATTTAGTATGTGCCCTATCGCATGTGTTGGTGTGGGAGTGACAGGGATGGGGGTGTGTGCTTGTGTGTGTGGAGTGCTACAAAATAGTGGGTACATGGATGTGACCAATATAAATCAACTAGTGAGTAGGGAAAATGGGCAGTGGGGGGAGTGCTGTAGGAACAAGTGGTAGGTTGGTGTTACAAATCTCAATGCATAGTTTTGGCTGTGAATTTGTATAGTAACTTGAATTATTGGATAACAGTGTGTGTAAGCAAATTCGCTGATGATTGTTTATTGTAATATATAGTGGTTTGGTGTGGTATGTCACATTAAGTCAATTTTAAATTTAAAGTTAATCCATACAATTTACTAAAAGTTAGTGATTTTGCTATTTATATCATCTTAATTATTGTTTATGCTCAAATTCTAAATTCTCTTCAACATCTTACTATGTGTTGGTACATTATTTTAGTTGATACTATTGATCTATGTTTGGAGATGTACATAAAAGTTGTTATTTTCGTTCATTCCGAATGGTTGTACAGTGTTGAGAAGGTATATCCATCTACTCTCTCTTTTTAGTAATGCAGTTTCAAGGTTGCCTCCTCTAATGCCCAATCTTATTCTTTCTATACCTCTGCATTGTAGTTCTTCAGCATTCGCTTTGTGATATTGTAGGAAGTGTTGAGCGACACTAGTCATAGTTTTATCATCTTTCTTATCTTTCTCAGCATTTCTGATGTTGCGTAAATGTTCTATTACTTTCACTCTTAATTTTCGTGTCGTCATCCCTACGTAAAATTTTCACATTTACAGTTGAGTAGATATATTACTCCTTCTGTTTGGCAGCTAATATAATCTTTGATGACATGTTTGTTTTTGAAACGGTCTATTATATGGTCAGATTTGATTATATGTTTGCATGTACTACAGTTTCCACATTTGTGTGAACCTGGTGCTAATGCTGTCCTGGTTTTGTGTCTCTGTAGGTGACTGCTAGTGATCATGTCTTTGATATTACGAGTTCGTTTGTATGAAATGGAGGGTCTTATTCCTATTATATCCTTTAGAGTTGGATCTGATTTGAGGATGTACCAATACTTGTTCAAGATTTCATTAACTTTTGTACTTTGAGAATTGTATGTAGTTATAAGTCTGGGAACATCACACTTAGGTCTAAATTTCTTCTTTAACAATTCTTGTCTGTTGGTTTCTTGTGCTCTGTATTTTGCTTTTTTAATAGTTCTTTTACTATATCCTCTTTCTAATAGTCTGTTTTCAAGTTCTTGTGCACGTTTTTGGAAAGTGTCTAAATCAGAACAATTTCTCCTGATTCTCAGGAATTCCCCTGTAGGGAGACTTTTCATAGTGTTACTAGCATGTGCACTGCTGTTGTGGAGTAGACTGTTGGTCGCCGTTGATTTTCTGAAAAGATCTGTTTTTATAGTCCCATCAGCCTCTTTTACTATGGTTAGATCCAGGAAGTTGATATATTGTTGGTTAGCTTCGTGGGTTAATTTGATGTTAATGTTGTTATTATTTAGTAGGTTGATAAATTCTTGTAGTTCCTTATATGATCCTTCCCAGATGAAGAAGATATCATCTATGTACCGAAGCCACATAGGGATATTATCTGTATAATTCTTATTGTTCTCCGTGAAGACAAACTCTGCCTCCCACCAGCCAAGAAAAAGGTTTGCATAAGTTGGTGCACATGCTGTCCCCATGGCTGTTCCCCTTGTTTGGAGGTAGTATTTGTTGTCAAAGATAAAATAATTGTATTGGAGAATACATTTCAGAAGTTTGATTATGAATTCATCATGTTGTTTGTCTTCTTCTGATTTTTGGTCTAGATAGTACTGAACTGCTTTGATTCCATCCACGTGGTTGATTGAAGTATATAAGGATTCAACGTCCGTTGTAACCAGCCAAGTATCTTTATCAGTATGGATATCATTTAGTCTTTGAAGAACTTCCATGGTGTCTTGTACATAAGAAGGGAGTTCTTGTACAAATCTTCTCAGTCTGTAGTCTAAGTATTTACTTGCTTGTTCTGTTAAACAGCCTATTCCTGAGACTATTGGTCTACCCGGGGGTATTTGTTTGTTTTTGTGTACTTTTGGGATGAGATAGAAAGTGGGTGTAATAGGGTGATCTCTTTGGAGAAATTTTATTTCTTTGTTGTTAAGGATTGAATTTAGCTTTGCTTCATTTATTATATGATTATAGATTTTAAGATAACCTGTAGTAGGGTTATTTAGGAGTCTCATATAGCAATTTTTGTCGGTTAATTGTTTATTGGCTTCCTTTAGGTACATCTCAAGAGGCCAAATTACAATATTTCCACCCTTGTCTGCGTTTCTAATTACCACTTCATCCCAAGTACTCATTTCCTTAAGTGCTTGTGGTTTGTAAAGACATCTCTGCTCTACATCCTCTACCAACAACACCTAATCTGACCCATCACGAAAGACAAGCACTTAAGGAAATGAGTACTTGGGATGAAGTGGTAATTAGAAACGCAGACAAGGGTGGAAATATTGTAATTTGCACACACACTGTTATCCAATAATTCAAGTTACTATACAAATTCACAGCCAAAACTATGCATTGAGATTTGTAACACCAACCTACCACTTGTTCCTACAGCACTCCCCCCACTGCCCATTTTCCCTACTCACTAGTTGATTTATATTGGTCACATCCATGTACCCACTATTTTGTAGCACTCCACACACACAAGCACACACCCCCATCCCTGTCACTCCCACACCAACACATGCGATAGGGCACATACTAAATTACACAATCCACCGTGCCACCTAACACTCATACCCTCCAGATGTAGAATTATCAGTTTATTTTCTTATCACCATCACACACAATCCCTGTGGTCCAAAAATTTAATTTAAAGGAGGATACAGGGGTCCTCCAATCATTCACTGCACTATTAAGCAACAACACAGACATCATATTAATATAATATAAACTTCAAGTATCCAACATATTTAAACACTAACACTACAGTAAAGACACTTCATCTCAAATATTACTAAAAAGAACCTTTATGAATATATATTTGAAACCATCACCTAAAATCAGGTTCTTGTAACAGCATGTCAGATATAACAACACTATGACAAAGTATCTAAGATACAAATGCATGAATATATACCATTAGATTATATAAAACCAAACACAAAAACTTATAAACATGATATTTCAAAATAAGATGTTCATACACCCAATATCAGTAGATGATTGTAGAAATCTTTACAGTGCAAAGCTAAATCCAAATTGCAACAAATGAATTTATTTTAAAAAATTAAAAAATAAAAAATATATATTTTTTATAATAAAACAATTATAAAAACATAAGTACACACAAATAATAACAGGTCTCAAATAATGTTCTCATTTGCTTTATCATCACTATACAAAAATATCTGATTTACCCATCATTATCATATATTTAATAAAATCACCCAGATATATGGAAAATCATTATGTTCAACCCATGTCTTTATATGCTATATATATAAAAAAAAAATTCCATAAAAATATAAATAGACATATTGGTTACTATTTCACATTGAATAAAGCCATGCAAACACGATTTACCTATTTCCAAAAGAACAAACAAAGATCTAGACGAAGTCATATTACAGTCACAAATCTAATCTTTTTTATCCTCTATGCAGTTCTAGTCAGTATTTAACCAAGACATATATTAGGACCATACATTGGTGATTGCCTAACTCTCTCCAGTATCGCCAAGTAGTCTCACGATTGGCGGAAAGGATTTGACAGACACTTAGACTACCCAATCAAATAGGAGATTTGCTTGGGACCGGGTCCTCAACCCGTTTATATTTTCTAACTTCCGGCGGCTCGCTGCCTTTGAAAAAGCCCGATACGGGCGAAACTGGTCAGGGGGTTGTAGAGCTTAGGGGAGCTTTATAGAATTTTTAAAACTTTACCTTAGAAATGGTAGCCGGTATAGGAGAATATAGAATCTAAACAGCCTTAGTGATATTAAGAATTACTTTAATATTATCTCACGAAGCTTTTTACATTACTATTTACTTAATTATCACTATATTACTACAAACGAAATGCTATATACCTTTAGCAACCAATAGTGCTGTATAACAGCTATTTTAAAGCTGTATATTTATAACCAATTTTGTGAGGAGGAAATATCTGAGCCTTAGGTTCGTTGACTATTAGTGACTCATTATCAGAGAAAACGCTAGCGTGCTGTCAACTTGTTGGTAGCCATTAGAAATAAATCCTTTGACCATAACTATTATATATAAACAGAACAGATAACAATTGTGAATAATACATGAAGACTAAACAAATTGGTATAATAAGCTAAAATATTTTACTGACTGCAAACTCAAACCGGATACACTCCGGCAACAGTCATTTGAACTGACTATCTGCACAGTGTTAATACATGTATATTGGCATGTTCAAAACAGTATATCTAATGGCATATGAACTATCTATCCTGTCACATGCTGCACCTTGTATGTGAATTTTATAACTTACATATGCATTCTTATTAGATTTGAACAATTTAGTTCATCTATTTATGCAAATATATTTAAAGTGACAGACATAGCCAATATAATACTTGAACGAATCAGTTCATCCACTGATGTTTATACATTTAAAGTGGTATACACAGTAAAGATATTAGACACTTGCTTATAATTAAGGATATTTCATGTCTACCAACTACATTATGGTCACAAAAAACACATGCTAACGACCTGTTTTACAATTTATATAATACAATATTTATTTAAAAACAACATCTAAGTAACTCGATATTCAGGTAAAGATACCCTACACTGATAAGAGTGTGATATTAAATCACAGTACATGGGAATCCATACTACGTAGTAGGCACTAAGATACTTATGAAAAATTGGGATATCATATGACAACATATATAGGAAGCAACTAAGAAGTGATAGTATACAAGGTTCCACAATTATATCACTTATTGATCAAAGTAAGCACTAATTTGTACGTGCTAGTATATGAAGTAATAAAGTGATATCACAGAACTATGTATACCATTTCCTGAACACTTTCTGAGTATCACTAATGTGACAAAATAACACAAACGTAAAACACACAAAAGTATAACCAAGACCTTTAACACAAAACAGAGAACAACTCTCTAAATCCAATAAACGATTAAACAAACTTGCTCTGTTTTGTTTTTACTATCATTAAGGTGTTACATCAAGTGGTATCATAACACTATTTAGGAGGACTCCCACCATAAATTAACTTAATCTATCACCAGTATACACATTGTATCTGATACTGCTATACTTATCCTCCCTAACCAGCACATATTGTTCCATAAGGTAGCACTTAATTAGTTACCATCCTATAAAATTTCCTTCCTTATACTTTTGACACGTCAAAGGCTTATCTAATATTTAGGAAAGGCTACCAATTCTTTGGCTGTTTTTAAATTGAGTGTTTTATTTTAATGTACTAAATAAAAGTTATATTTTAATTTCCCAATTTTCTCCACTATCAGTCCAGGCACAGAGTGCTATAAGTGCAGTCTTTCGAGAGGGTCTTTCCTCTCTTGTGTCCAGCCTATAAATACACCCCCACCTCACTCATACCTCAGTTTTAAAAGCTTTCCCTCCTTAGGAGGTGGTGAAGCATGATGTGCTTGATTCGTCAGTGAAAGGTTCTTCTAAGCATATTGAAGCCCATTCCCTCTCTAAGTACAGTGTTTGTCTGAGAGATGTGAAGGGGATTTTTTTGTATTTTCATACCAGAGCTGTGTGTAGTTATACTTTTTTGAAGAGTGCTGAATTCCGGGCCTTTTTGATTGGATGAGTTTATTGTAATTCATTCTCAATCTATCTTTTCTCTAAATCAGGAGTACAGTGGAATTAGAATCCTTCTCTTCTGAGGATGATTATTCAGAAACCAAGGAGCCCCCATTGCTGATGAAGTAGTCCTTTAATTTTAGGTTCGAGCCGATACATATGCTCTAGCAGGAAGTTTTAATAGCCTTGGAGGTTGAAGATCCTCCAACCACAGATAAACAATCTGTTAAGAAGACTAATAGATTCTTTAAGGCAGCTCAACTCCAAAAAAGCCATCTCCCTTCCCTGTATGTGACTCACTTTTTGTCCTAATCACAAACTACTAGATTACGAGTCTTGTGTTAGCCTTAAAAAGCAGCGTTGAGGGGTCGCAGGTACAGGTGTACCGCTCACTTTTTTTCCGCGATTTTTGCATACCGCAAATCCACTTACGTCAATTGCGTATCCTATCTTTTTAATGGGATTTTCCTAATGCCAGTATTACGATTGCTGGAAAAAGTGAGCAGTAGACCCTCTCCTGTCCAGACTCCTACCGCATTTAAAAGTCAGTAGTTAAGAGTTTTATGGGCTAACGCCGTAACATAAAACTCTTAACTAAAGTGCTACAAAGTACACTAACACCCATAAACTACCTATTAACCCCTAAACCGAGGCCCCCCCACATCGCAAACACTTAAATAACTTTTTAACCCCTAATCTGCCGTGCCTTACATCGTTGACACCTATCTACATTTATTAACCCCTAATCTGCCGCCCCCAACGTCGCCACTACTATATTAAATTTATTAACCCCTAACCCCTAAACCTAAGTCTAACCCTAAGTCTAACCCCCCTAACTTAAATATAATTTAAATAAAACGAAAATTAAATTACTACAATTAAATAAATTAATCCTATTTAAAACTAAATACTTACCAATAAAATAAACCCTAAGATAGCTACAATATAACTAATAGTTACATTTGTATCTATCTTAGGGTTTATATTTATTTTACAGGCAACTTTGTATTTATTTTAACTAGGTAGAATAGTTATTAAACAGTTATTAACTATTTAATAGCTACCTAGTTAAAATAAGTACAAATTTACCTGTAAAATAAATCCTAACCTAAATTACAATTACACCTAACACTACACTATCATTAAATTAACTACAATTAAATTATATAAACTAAAGTACAAACCCCCCCACTAAATTACAGAAAAAAAAAAAAAGCAATAACAAAGAAGTTGGAATATACTGTAACATATGGAGAGTGTCTAACCCCCTGAAGCCACCCCAACATTTCTGAACATACAGATAAACATAGAGGAAAAATATCAAAGATAACATGTTCTGAAAAGAAAGGAGGACCAATTAACTGACACCCACTACATCCTTAAAGGGACAGTCTAGGCCAAAATAAACTTTCATGATTCAGATAGAGCATGTAATTTTAAACAATTTTCCAATTTACTTTTATCACCAATTTAGCTTTGTTCTCTTGGTATTCTTAGTTGAAAGCTTAACCTAGGAGGTTCATATGCTAATTTCTTAGACCTTGAAGGCCACCTCTTTTCAGAATGCATTTTAACAGTTTTTCACCACTAGGGTGTTAGTTCATGTGTTTCATATTGATAACACTGGGAGCAGTCAATGATTGGCTAAACTGCAAGTCTGTCAAAAGAACTGAAATAAAGGGGCAGTTTGCAGAGGCTTAGATACAAGATAATCACAGAGGTTAAAAGTATATTAATATAAATGTGATGGCTATGCAAAACTAGGGAATGGGTAATAAAGGGATTATCTATCTTTTAAAACAATAACAATTCTATGGTAGACTGTCCCTTTAAGCTAAATAATTATACAAATTCAAGATGAGTAATAGGCATATGAGGGTGTCAGTTTGGTACAAACCACACCACAATTTAACGTATATATTGACAGTGAAAAAGATACAGTAATTTACATCTAACTGTAATGTCAGGCTGCCAAAAAAACAAAAAAAAACAAACAAACAAAAAAAAAAACAAATAGTAGAACTGCCTTCCAACATTTGCAGGACCACATGAAAGTAAGCCAGCAGAAAAAAATTAAAAAAGAAAAAAAGTCCGGAGCAGTTCTTCATTTATAATGCAATATGTACATCATGTGGGTCACAAATTATAACTCCTCACGTACTGTCTCAAATACTGTCAAAGTCTAAAGTAAATCTTAGCCGACACCAACTTTCAATGTTTGTAGAGGCAGTTGCAGGGTTAAAAAAACAATCTACAGTATCCATTTGTCAGCCGGGGAATGTGTCCTTGGTAATACTGCTGCCTCTCTATATCATTGCCAAACTTAAAGGGACATGAAATCCAAATTTTTTCTTTCATGATCTAGAAAAAGCATGGGATTTTATACAACTTTCCAATTTACTTTAATTGTCTAATTTGCTTCATTCTCTTCATATCCTCTGTTGAAATGCATATCTAGATAGGCTCAGTAGCTTCTGATTGGTGGCTGCACATAAAGACCTCATGTGATTGGCTCACCCATGTGCATTGCTATTTCTTCAACAAGGGATATCTAAAGAATGAAGCAAATTAGATAATAGAAGTAAATTGAAAACTTGTTTAAAATTGTTTTCTCTTTTTGAATCATGAAAGAAAAATTTTGGTTTTTATGTCCCTTTAATGTGAGCCTGTTTGTCTATGGCTCTGCTTGTAGAACGTACGTTGGCTCTGTCCTCTGGGTTAGCTATTAGCTTGTGAGGGAATAAATCAAAATGATGCAGCAGGTTACTTACAGGACTTGAATCCTCTTCCGGTTGATCCGATGCAGTAGTGGACATATTTGTAGCATTGTAGTCGTTCCCGGACAACGCTTCCAGCTGCATGCAAAACTGTACATAGTGCAATTTTATGTCACATATTTTATACAAATAAATCCCCAAACTACTTGGTGTCAACTTGATTTGGTGTAAGCTTTCGTTACATCAAGTTTTTTAAACTATTTAAAAAGTTATCAAAATAAAAAAGTGGTAACTTAAATGTAATTTTATTAATCATCCTGTAATCAACATAATTTGTACCTTTCCATTACACATTTCCTTAAAAAGAGCACGTTTTTAAGAAAAAACAACTATAAAATTCAAATGTTGATTTTCATAAAAATAAAAATACATAGTTACTTTTGTTAAAAAAGTTATACTAAATATAGTTAAAGAAATGATACAAAAATATTAAGAAAAACACAAAAATGCTCAAACATATGATATATCATTCCACACCTCCTGATATAGAAATGCTAAAGAGAATTGTAAAACTAAAGGAAACAGAATATTGAACATGGGAATGTCTCACTCTAGATTATTTCCATGTAAGTATCATTGCCTTACCATACCAATACTTTTTGCTGAATATGTAAAATGTAAAAAGGTTGTAGTGTCAGGCAACAGCAGAGTCCATGTTATAAATGTCTATGCCTTTAAGATATTCCGTTGCTTGTGTTCTGAACTATCTGGTGGTTTGACCTACAAACTGCAGAAGACATAAACCACACTCCAGATGACAGGTTACATATTGAGTCTTACAATTAATACTGAAATTCTCAATTTCTCACGGTTTCTAAATCTGTTTATGATAAAACATTCATCATAATGGCACTGATGTTGGACAAGAATATCTGTCTCCCAATCAGAATTCAAGTTCATCCAAAAGTTGTTCATTGGGTTGAGGTCAGTGTTCTGTACAGGCCACTCAGGTTCTTCCACACCAAGATCATCAAACCATATCTTCATGGTCCACGCTTTGTGTACAGGGCCGCAGTCATGTTGGAACAGTATGGGCATTGCCACAAACTTTGAAGCACCAATTTGTCTCAAATGTCTTTGTGTCCTTTAGCATTATGATGACCCTTTACTGGAACTAAGTGGCCTTGCCTAAATCCTGAAAAACAGCCCCAGACCATTATCCCTCCTCCAAATTTTACAGTAGGCACTATGTATTCCGGTAGGTATCATTCTCCTGGCATCCAACACATCCAGATTCTTCCATAAGGCTTCCAGATAGTGAAGCATGATACATCACTCCAGAGAACATGGTTCCACTGCTCCAGAGTCCAGTGGTGTCATGCTTTACACAATTCTAGTCCACACTTGGGATTCTGCATGTTAATGTGAGGCTTGTGCACAGCTGCTTGGCCACGTAAACCATTTCATGAAGCTTCCAACACCCATCACTTGTGATATTGCTTTAAGAGGTTTTTAATGGAATTGAGTGAGGTCTGCCCATTTCAGGGTCAGTATAATGATTTCACTCTATGCTGACAGATTTGAGAGAATCTGACCCTAAGTCAAAGGAAAATTATTCAAAACATGGATCAGTCTGTGAGTAGTTAATAGACCCTGTTATGTAATAATTTTTGTTTAAATGGACATGAAACCCACTTTTTTGTTTTTTTTGTATTTTTTGTTAAAAAAATAGGGAGTTAAAGGGACATGAAACCCACACTTTTTTTTTTCATTGCTCAGACATAGAATACAATTTTAAACAATTTCCAATGTATTTCTATTACCATATTTGCTTCATTTTCTTGGTATCCTTTGTTAAAGAGACATCAATGCACTACTCGGAACTAGCTGAATGCATTGGGTGAGCCAATAATATGAGGCATATATGTGCAGCCACCAATCAGCAACTTCTAAGTCTACCTAGGTATCCTTTTCAACAATGGATACCTAGAGAACAAAAAATTGATAACAGAGGTAAATTGGAAAGTTGTTTAAAAGCATATGCTATATCTGAATCATGAAAGAAAAAAAAATTGGTTTCAAGTTCCTTTAAGCTTATAAGTGTGTTCTATACGGAAGTAGTGCCTGTGCACTATATGGCAGTAGTTTTGCAAGAATGTTCTCCACTTGTAAGAGCACTAGATGGCAGCACTAATTCCTGCCATGTAGTGCTCCATACATCTATTTATGTATCTCTTCAATGAAGAATACCATAAGAATGAAGCAAATTTAATAGTAGAATAAGTTGGAAACTTTTTTTTTAAATTGTATGCTCTGTCTGACTCACAAAAGAACATTTTTGGGATTAATATCCCTTTAATGTTATATAAAATATAAGTCACTGTGACCCATTAGACCCATGTCTTTAGTGCTGTGGAACCTGTTGGCCCTCTACAAATAACTGAAAATAATAATAATAATATATGTCTGTAAATACATATACACATAGAAATACATATGTACACATATATAAATATATAAATACATATATACACACATATAAATACATATGTACACATATATAAATACATAAATACATATATACACACATATAAATACATAAATACATATACACACATATAAATACATAAATACATATATACACATATATAAATACATTAATACATATACACATATAAATACATAAATACATATGTACACACATATAAATACATAAATACATATGTACACACATATAAATACATAAATACATATGTACACATATATAAATACATAAATACATATATACACACATATAAATACATAAATACATATACACATATAAATACATAAATACATATACACACATATAAATACATAAATACATATGTACACACATATAAATACATAAATACATATGTACACACACATAAATACATATGTACACACATATAAATATATAAATACATATATACACACATATAAATACATAAATACATATATACACACATATAAATACATAAATACATATACACACATATAAATAAATACATAAATATATATGTACACACATATAAATATATAAATACATATATACACACATATAAATACATATGTACACACATATAAATACATAAATACATATGTACACATATTTAAACATATATATAGATATTTAGAGTAGTGGAAATACTAAGGGGCCGAATGGCCCCTGATGCCCCTGATTCCACGTGAGCCTTCAGTCTTAAGACCGCTGCTCCTTAACTCGTCCACCCTGCTCTGAGGCTGCGGACATCAATCCGACCAATCGCATACGATTGGGTTAATTGACACTACTGCTAGCAGCCGATTGGCCATGAATCTGCAGGGGGCGGCATTGCACAAGCGGTTCACTAGAACTGCTTGTGCAGCGTATGCTGTCGGCATTCAGCAATGTCTGTCGGACATGATACGCTGAGCGGATCATGTCGAACAGACAGTTGATAAATCAGCCCCTAAGTATGCAATCTAGGTCTGTATACAGCATAACTCTTGCTTACTGCAAGATGTAGCCGCTCCCTAGGTACCTATTTGCTCCAGATTGTCACTGTAAATAAAGACATGGCACCAGCAATATCCTCAGGCTATAGGTGTCAAAGGGGAAGTCAGCGGTGCTTGACTTGCTTACTGGGGGAATCTGTACAAACTCAATTTGAAGGTCACATACGCCAAGCAGGTATGAGGCAGTAGTGTTAAAACATTTTGTTCCAAACAGTTTGTGTTTGGCCCCTCCCCCTAGAGGGCTGGACATAGGGCTTCGTCAGATGTGTGAAGGAGAGACTCCTACATTACAATATAATATAAAAAAGCCCCCAAAAGTCTTTGCATGATTTCTCTCCATGCTGACGAGTTTTTGATCATCCGACCCCGAATTTAAAATTGTGCTATAATGGTTTAAAGCAAAAAGCAATAAATAAATTGCCAGAACATGGTCACACTAGCTTGTGTTTGTTTCATATATCATTTTGTATTTTTACTCAGATCCCCTTCTCTGAGATTGGTGTAGCAAATACAATCTTAAAATTCCATCATAAATTATTCACAAAATATAGACTGCAGACAGCAGAATGTATACTAAAAGCAGATGGATTAATTCCAATGTAACAGCAGGCATAAAATAACATGACACTTCAGGGAAGTAACACACAAAATATTACAAAACACACCATGGTAATATATAATGCATGAGTCGAGTAACTCCTACTTGGGGTATGAGCCCAAAGGCTAGCACCCCAAAAACATTCTATGACCCTCCATAATTATCTAAAAGCCACATCAGTGGTTCAACTATAGAAGGTGAAAATACTGTAGAAAGAAAGAGTGGGCAAATGTATGTAGATACCTGAAAACCAATGTACAATCTCTCTGCTGTGGTGTTTTTTTGTTTTGGTTTTTAAGATTCTGCATGTGAATATTATCTGGTATGTCCAGTTTTCAAAAGGATGTGGTTTTGAGTCATACATTTGCAGGAACTGAAATAGCTATCTTAAAGACCCCAGAAGATATTGTTTGATACACATAAAAATGAATGCTAGTTTGAAGTCAGAATGAGACAATAGTGATAACTCATTGGAATATCAAGTGAGTAAAATCTGTTTTCCTCTGTCAATAGTGAATTAAATGCTTTTAATGTAAATAGAACTTTTTTTAAATGCTGTTCAATGTACTAATATGTTTAGCAAGTTTGACTTTCTTTGCACACATTTAGGGTTTAAATATAAGCTTGTCTGATGCATCTTTACCTGCAACTAACCTTATATGCTAAATAATATTAGAAATTAAGATTATGTAATGACATCCATAACGTTTATATGGTTACCATGAATTATGATATAGAACTGTATTATTAATAAACTATATTTAATATATGCATAACACAAAATTAAAAGATTCTAATAATTATAACAGGGCAGGGGTATCCATGGCACCTTTAAAAATAAATAAATAATTTAATCCATATGTATAAACCATTAAAGCCTAATTGCCGATGTATAGCAAGGATTTAAAGAAACAAAAATGGTACTAGCCCCGAAGAGTAGAGCCAGCAAATGTATTATGAGTGCACCATGGGCACCTGGGACATAGACTCTGTTCGAGGTTACTATGTGTAATTATTATGATTATTATTAGATAATTAATTGGCTATTAAAACTTGGATGAATATCTTCTAGAAAACATGTGAATTAACATCACTCTTAAACCTATTTGCATGTAATGTATTAGCTAAAATGTTGTGATGCCCAGAATTGACTGAATTCAATAATGGTTGATAACTTGGAATAAAAACACTTGGATTTTATTTTAAACTAAATGTTTTATTTCCTCAGTTATTACAATTAAGAATATAAAGGCACAAACTTAATCTGAATATATTAAAGAATACAAAATCAGCATATAAAGCTAGAATAAATATGTGTTGTTTTTAAAAAACAAATAATTTAGGCTCAGAATCAGATTACAAGTGTAGCACAAAAATATTAGCTCTATTGTGCAATAATATCGATTAAGCTCAAATAATAGCACTTTCACTTTTGCCCTCATTACAAATTGAATGTAATATAGTTTAAGTAAAAGTCTAGGGCACGCTAAGATCTGCATGACAGATAGCACAGGGGGCACTAAATCACTCACATAATAGACTTACAAGAGAGAGAGCTGAAAAACTCATGTTGACTATCAGTCGAGTACTAATTCCATGGTCCGCTAAACTGAAGGTCAAATAGTGGAGTTATTTACTTACTTTTACTTTTTGTATTGAAATATACATTTAAAACAATAACATAATTTATGTAAGAACTTACCTGATAAATTCATTTCTTTCATATTAGCAAGAGTCCATGAGCTAGTGATGTATGGGATATACATTCCTACCAGGAGGGGCAAAGTTTCCCAAACCTTAAAATGCCTATAAATACACCCCTCACCACACCCACAAATCAGTTTAATGAATAGCCAAGAAGTGGGGTGATAAGAAAAAAGTGCGAAAGCATAAAAAATAAGGAATTGGAATAATTGTGCTTTATACAAAAAAATCATAACCACCACAAAAAAAGGGTGGGCCTCATGGACTCTTGCTAATATGAAAGAAATGAATTTATCAGGTAAGTTCTTACATAAATTATGTTTTCTTTCATGTAATTAGCAAGAGTCCATGAGCTAGTGACGTATGGGATAATGACTACCCAAGATGTGGATCTTTCCACGCAAGAGTCACTAGAGAGGGAGGGATAAAATAAAGACAGCCAATTCCTGCTGAAAATAATCCACACCCAAAATAAAGTTTAATGAAAACATAAGCAGAAGATTCAAACTGAAACCACTGCCTGAAGTACTTTTCTACCAAAAACTGCTTCAGAAGAAGAAAACACATCAAAATGGTAGAATTTAGTAAAAGTATGCAAAGAGGACCAAGTTGCTGCTTTGCAAATCTGATTAACCGAAGCTTCATTCCTAAACGCCCAGGAAGTAGAAACTGACCTAGTAGAATGAGCTGTAATCCTTTGAGGCGGAGTTTTACCCGACTCGACATAGGCATGATGAAATAAAGATTTCAACCAAGATGCCAAAGAAATGGCAGAAGCTTTCTGGCCTTTTCTAGAACCGGAAAAGATGACAAATAGACTAGAAGTCTTTCGGAAAGACTTAGTAGCTTCAACATAATAATACAAAGCTCTAACAGCATCCAAAGAATGCAATGATTTCTCCTTAGAATTCATAGGATTAGGACATAATGAAGGAACCACAATTTCTCTACTAATGTTGTTAGAATTCACAACCTTAGGTAAAAAATTCAAAAGAAGTTTGCAGCACCGCCTTATCCTGAGGAAAAATCAGAAAAGGAGACTCACAAGAAAGAGCAGATAATTCAGAGACTCTTCTGGCAGAAGAGATGGCCAAAAGAAACAAAACTTTCCAAGAAAGTAATTTAATGACCAAAGAATACATGGGTTCAAAAGGAGGAGCTTGAAGAGCCCCCAGAACCAAATTCAAACTCCAAGGAGGAGAAATTGACTTAATGACAGGTTTTATACGAACCAAAGCTTGTACAAAACAATGAATATCAGGAAGATTAGCAATCTTTCTGTGAAAAAGAACAGAAAGAGCAGAGATTTGTCCTTTCAAGGAACTTGCGGACAAACCTTTATCTAAACCATCCTGAAGAAACTGTAAAATTCTCGGTATTCAAAAAGAATGCCAAGAAAAATGATGAGAAAGACACTAAGAAATATGTCTTCCAGACTCTATAATATATCTCTCTAGATACAGATTTACGAGCCTGTCACATAGTATTAATCACAGAGTCAGAGAAACCTCTTTGACCAAGAATCAAGCGTTCAAACTCCATACCTTAAAATTTAAGGATTTGAGATCCTGATGGAAGAAAGGACCTTGCAACAGAAAGTCTGGTCTTAACGGAAGAGTCCACAGCTGGCAAGAGGCCACCCGGACAAGATCCGCATACCAAAACCTGTGAGGCCATGCTGGAGCTACCAGCAGGACAAACGAGCATTCCTTTAGAATCTTGGAGAATACTCTTGGAAGAAGAACTAGAGGCGGAAAGATATAGGCAGGATGATACTTCCAAGGAAGTGATAATGCATCCACTGCCTCCGCCTGAGGATCCCGGGATCTGGACAGATACCAGGGAAGTTTCTTGTTTAGATGAGAAGCCATCAGATCTATTTCTGGGAGTTCCCACATTTGAACAATCTGAAGAAATACCTCTGGGTGAAGAGACCATTCGCCCGGATGCAACGTTTGGCGACTGAGATAATCCGCTTCCCAATTGTCTATACCTGGGATATGAACCGCAGAGATTAGACAGGAGCTGGATTCCGCCCAAACCAAAATTCAAGATACTTCTTTCATAGCCAGAGGACTGTGAGTCCCTCCTTGATGATTGATGTATGCCACAGTTGTGACATTGTCTATCTGAAAACAAATGAACAACTCTCTCTTCAGAAGAGGCCAAGACTGAAGAGCTCTGAAAATTGCACGGAGTTCCAAAATATTGATCGGTAATCTCACCTCCTGAGATTCCCAAACCCCTTGTGCCGTCAGAGACCCCCACACAGCTCCCCAACCTGTAAGACTTGCAGCTGTTGAGATTATAGTCCAGGTCGGAAGAACAAAGAAGCCCCCTGAACTAAACGATGGTGATCTGTCCACCACGTCAGAGAGTGTCGTATAATCGGTTTAAATTATAATAATAATAATAATAATATTAATTGAGATATCTTTGTGTAATCCCTGCACCATTGGTTCAGCATACAGAGCTGAAGAGGTCGCATGTGAAAACAAGCAAAGGAGATCGCATCCGATGCGGCAGTCATAAGACCTAAAATTTCCATGCATAAGGCTACCAAAAGGAATGATTGTGACTGAAGGTTTTGACAAGCTGATATCAATGTTAGACTTCTCTTGTCTGACAAAGACAGAGTCATAGACACTGAATCTATCTGGAAACCTAAAAAGGTTACCCTTGTCTGAGGAATCAATGAACTTTTTGGTAAATTGATCCTCCAACCATGATCTTGAAGAAACAACACAAGTCGATTTGTATGAGATTCTGCGAAAATGTGAAGACTGAGCAAGTACCAAGATATCGTCCAAAATAAGGAAATACCAAAACCCTGTTCTCTGATTACAGACAGAAGGGCAACGAGAACCTTTGAAAAAATTATTGGAGCTGATGCTAGGCCAAACGGTAGAGCCACAAAACTGGTAATGCTTGTCTAAAAAGAGAATCTCAGAAACTAAAAGTGATCTGGATGAATCGGAATATGCAGATATGCATCCTGTAAATCTATTGTAGACATATAATGCCCTTGCTAAACAAAAGGCAGGATAGTCCTACAGTTACCATCTTGAATGTTGGTATCCTTACATAACGATTCAATATTGATAGATCCGGAACTGGTCTGAAGGAATTGACCTTCTTTGGTACAATGAAGAGATAGAATAAAACCCCAGCCCCTGTTCCAGAACTGGAACTGGCATAATTACTCCAGCCAACTCTAGATCTGAAACACATTTCAGAAATGCTGAGCCTTTGCTGGGTTTACTGGGACACGGGAAAGAAAAAAATCTCTTTGCAGGAGGCCTTAACTTGAAGCCAATTCTGTACCTTTCTGAAACAATGTTCTGAAACCAGAGATTGTGAACGGAATTGATCCAAATTTCTTTGAAGAAAACGTAATCTGCCCCATACCAGCTGAGCTGGAATGAGGGCCGCACCTTCATGGGTACTTAGGAGCTGGCTTTGGGTTTCTATAAGGCTTGGATATATTCCAAACTGGAAAAGGTTTCCAAACTGATACCGCTCCTGAGGATGAAGGATCAGACTTTTGTTCCTTGTTGTGAGGAAAGGAACGAAAACGATTATTAGACCTAAATTTACCTTAGATTTTTTATCCTTTGGTAAAAAAGTTCCCTTCCCTTCAGTAACAGTTGAGATAATAGAATCCAACTGAGAACCGAATAATTTATTACCCTGGAAAGAAAGGGATAGCAAAGTAGACTTAGAAGACATATCAGCATTCCACGTTTTAAGCCATAAAGCTCTTCTAGCTAAAATAGCTAGAGACATATACCTGACATCAACTCTAATGATATCAAAAGATGGTATCACAAATAAAATTATTAGCATGTTATAGAATAATAATAATGCTATAAAATTATGATCTGTTACTTGTTGCGCTAAAGCTTCTAACCAAAAAGTTGAAGCTGCAGCAACATCCGCTAAAAATATAGCAGGAGTAGAGACAGCCCCATTAACCTTAGGGATTTTGTCCCAAAAACTCTAATCTGTCAGATGGCACAGGATATAATTGCTTAAAACGTTTTAGAAGGAGTAAATGAATTACCCAAATTATTCCATTCCCTGGAAATTACTTCAGAAATAGCATCAGGGAGAGAAAACACTTCTGGAATAACTACAGGAGATTTAAAAACCTTATTTAAACGTTTAGATTTAGTATCAAGAGGACCAGAATCCTCTATTTCTAATGCAATTAATACTTCTTTAAGTAAAGAACGAATAAATTCCATCTTGAACAAATACGAAGATTTATCAGCATCAACCTCTGAGACAGAAACCTCTGAACCAGAAGAACCATTATCAGTATCAGAATGATGATGTTCATTTAAAAATTCATCTGAAAAAAGAGAAGTTTTAAAAGACTTTTATGTATACTAGAAGGAGAAATAACAGACATAGCCTTCTTAATGGATTTAAAAATAATATCTCTTATGTTATCAGGAACACTCTGAGAATTAGATGTTGACGGAACAGCAACAGGTAATGTAACAGTACTAAAGGAAATTTTATCTGCATTAATAAGTTTGTCATGACATGCAATACAAACAACAGCTGGAGAAACAGATACCAAAAGTTTATAGCAGATACACTTAGCTTGGTAGCTCCAGCACCGGGCAGCGATTTTCCTGAAGTATCTTCTGACTCAGTTGCAACGTGGAACATCTTGCAATATGTAATAGAAAAAACAACATATAAAGCAAAATTGATCAAATTCCTTAAATGACAGTTTCAGGAATGGGAAAAAAATGCCAGTGAACAAGCTTCTAGCAACCAGAAGCAATAAATAATGAGACTTAAATAATGTGGAGACAAAAATGACGCCCATATTTTTTAGCGCCAAATAAGACGCCCACATTATTTGGCGCCTAAATGCTTTTGGCGCCAAAAATGACGCCACATCCGGAACGCTGACACTTTTGACGCAAAAAAACGTCAAAAAATGACGCAACTTCCGGCGACACGTATGACGCCGGAAACAGAAAAAAAAATTTGCGCCAAAAAAGTCCGCGCCAAGAATGACGCAATAAAATGAAGCATTTTCAGCCCCCGCGAGCCTAACAGCCCACAGGGAAAAAGTCAATTTTTTTTTAAGGTAAGAAAAAATGATTGATTCAAATGCATTATCCCAAATATGAAACTGACTTTTCTGAAAATAAGGAATGTTGAACATCCTGAGTCAAGGCAAATAAATGTTTGAATACATATATTTAGAACTTTATAAAAAAGTGCCTAAGCATAGCTTAGAGTGTCACAGAAAATAAGCTTACTTACTTACCCCAGGACACTCATCTACATGTTGTAGAAAGCCAAACCAGTACTGAAACGAAAATCAGCAGAGGTAATGGTATATATATATAAGAGTATATCGTCGATCTGAAAAGGGAGGTAAGAGATGAATCTCTACGACCGATAACAGAGAACCTATGAAATAGACCCCGTAGAAGGAGATCATTGCATTCAAATAGGCAATACTCTCCTCACATCCCTCTGACATTCACTGCACGCTGAGAGGAAAACCGGGCTCCAACCTGCTGCGGAGCGCATATCAACGTAGAATCTAGCACAAACTTACTTCACCACCTCCATAGGAGGCAAAGTTTGTAAAACTGATTTGTGGGTGTGGTGAGGGGTGTATTTATAGGCATTTTAAGGTTTGGGAAACTTTGCCCCTCCTGGTAGGAATGTATATCCCATACGTCACTAGCTCATGGACTCTTGCTAATTACATGAAAGAAATATATATATACATACATATACAAACATGCTCATATATACATATGTACACACCCATAAACATATATGCTTATATACATATATATATATATATATATATATATATATATATATATATATATATATATATATATACACACACACATATACACCTTTGAACCCTTTCCAGTTCAGCACCTGATCATATATCATATCCCGTTAAATCACTGTTAAATCATTTTTTTATGTTATCAGAATATTTTTTTAGATATTTAATAGGCGATAAGCCTGCCCAGAGAACAGTCTATGTTGAAAAAAATACAAATCCCCAAGCTAAATTTACAAAAAAGAAAAATGACAGAAAAAAACAAACAAAGCTATCCAAAATAAAAAATTTAATTCTAAACTAATACCCCTATAAAAATAACTCCCCCAAAATAAAAACACCCCCTAATCTAATACTAAACTACCATTTAAACTACCTTAAAAGTGCCTTTTGTAGGGCATTGCCTAAGTTAAACAGCTCTTTTACCTCTAAAAAATACTGAGTCCCCCCTAACAGTAAAAACACCCCAAAATAAAAAAAACTAACACTAAAAAAAACTAAACTACCCATTGCCCCTAAAGGGGCATTTGTATGGGCTCTTTTTCTAGCCCAAATAAACCCTTATCTAATAAAAAAATAAAAAAAAATAAAATAAAAAAGCTTAAACCTAAGCCCCAAATAGGTACTCACTGTTCCTGAAGTCTGGCGGAAAAGGTATTCTTCCAGACGGATCCATCATCTTTGATCTTCATCCGGGGTAAAGGCGGCGTGGAGTGGAGGTGCAGAGCTGTGATCCTGATGCCTGGATCCTCAGCAGCGTTCCTCAACCGCGGCAGTCCTCAACGGCGGTGGTCCTTGGCAGTGGCGGCGGTGGTGCTCGGCGGCATGGAGGCTCCTCTTCCTCTGATGTCCGCCGTAAACTGAAGATTGAATGCAAGGTGCCGCAATCAATTTGGGGTACCTTGCATTCCTAATTAATTAAATTTTGAAATCAGCCAATAGGATTAAAACTACTGAAATCCTATTGGCTGTTCAAATCAGCCAATAAGATTTAAGTAGCTCTTATCCCATTGGCTGATTTAAAAAATTTCAGCCAATAGGAATGCAAGGTATCCCAATAAATATGGGGTACCTTGCATTCAATCAAGTGTGCAGCGGACAATCACATGAAGAGGAGCCTCCACACCACCCACCGAGGACCGCCACTGCCGAGGACCGCTGCCAAGGATCGCCACATCTGGGAACACCGCTCCGCACCTCTGCTTCGCGCCGCCTTCGCTGTGGATGAAGATAAAAGATGATGGACTCACCTGGAAGAAGACCTTGTCCGCCGGACTTCAGGAAACATGAGTACCTATTTCGAGCTTTAGTATTAGGCATTTTTTTGGGGGGTTAGATTAGGGTTTTTGGGCAATTGAAAAAGAGCTGAATTCCCTTTTAAGGGCAGTGAAAAAGAGCTGAATGCCCTTTTAAGGGCAGTGAAAAAGAGCTTAATGCCCTTTTAAGGGCAATGCCCATACAAATGCCTCTTTAGGGGCAATGGGTAAGTTAGGTTTTTTTGGGTTCTTTTTTTTTTATTTTGGTGTTTAGGTGGGTCGGTGGGGGGTTTTACTGTTAGAGGGGGGACTAGTATTTTTGCTTAAGGAAAAGAGCTGTTTAACTTTACAAAAGGCCCTTTTAAGGGTTATTGGTAGTTTTTTCTTAGATTAGGGGGTGTTTTTATTTTGGGGGGCTTTTTATTTTCATAGGGATTAGGTTTATTTATTTTTATTTTGGATAATGTGGTTTATTATTTTCTGTAATGTTAGACTTTTTTATTTTGTGTAATTTTAGATTAATTTAATGTAATCTTAGTTTTTTTTGTTTTTTTTTAAAGTACTGATAGGATTTTTTATTTTAATTGTAATGTAGTATTTTATTATTTTATGTAATTAAGGGGTTAATTTAGGGGGTTTTAGGTTAGGGGGCTTAGTCATTAAATTAGTTATTTGCGTTGTGGGGGTTGGCGGTTTAGGAGTTAATAGGTAAATTAGGTTTAATGTGTTGGTGGTGGATGGCAGTTTAAGGGTTAATAAAACATAATTTATGTAAGAACTTACCTGATAAATTCATTTCTTTCATATTGGCAAGAGTCCATGAGCTAGTGACGTATGGGATATACAATCCTACCAGGAGGGGCAAAGTTTCCCAAACCTCAAAATGCTTATAAATACACCCCTCACCACACCCACAATTCAGTTTAACGAATAGCCAAGTAGTGGGGTGATAAAGAAAGGAGTAAAAAGCATCAACAAAGGAATTTGGAAATAATTGTGCCTTATACAAAAAAATCATAACCACAATAAAAAAAGGGGTGGGAGTCATGGACTCTTGCCAATATGAAAGAAATTAATTTATCAGGTAAGTTCTTACATAAATTATGTTTTCTTTCATGTAATTGGCAAGAGTCCATGAGCTAATGACGTATGGTATAGCAATACCCAAGAAGTGGAACTCCACGCAAGAGTCACTAGAGAGGGAGGGATAAAAATAAAAACAGCAATTTCGCTGAAAAAAATGAATCCACAACCCAAAAAAAAGTTTATTCTCATAAATAAAAGGAAAAACTTAAATCATAAGCAGAAGAATCAAACTGAAACAGCTGCCTGAAGAACTTTTCTACCAAAAACTGCTATCGAAGAAGCAAATACATCAAAATGGTAGAATTTAGTAAATGTATGCAAAGAAGACCAAGTTGCTGCTTTGCAAATCTGATCAACTGAAGCTTCATTCTTAAAGGCCCAAGAAGTGGAAGTCTTCCTGAAATCTTTAGTAGCTTCAACATAATATTTCAGAGCTCTCACCACATCCAAAGAATGTAAAGATCTCTCCAAAGAATTCTTAGGATTAGGACACAAAGAAAGGACAACAATTTATCTATTAATGTTGTTAGAATTCCCAACCTTAGGTAAGAATTTAAATGAAGTCCGCAACACTGCCTTATCCTGATGAAAAATCAGAAAAGGAGATTCACAAGAGAAAGCAGATAATTCAGAAACTCTTCTAGCAGAAGAGATGGCCAAAAAGAACAACACTTTCCAAGAAAGTAGTTTAATGTCCAAAGAATGCATAGGCTCAAATGGAGGAGCCTGTAAAGCCTTCAAAACCAAATTAAGACTCCAAGGAGGAGAGATTGATTTAATGACAGGCTTGATACGAACCAAAGCCTATTCAAAACAGTGAATATCAGGAAGTTTAGCAATTTTTCTGTGGAATAAAACAGAAAGAGCAGAGATTTGTCCTTTCAAGGAACTTACAGACAAACCTTTATCCAAACCATCCTGAAGAAACTGTAAAATTCTAGGAATTCTAAAAGAATGCCAAGAGAATTTATGAGAGGAACACCATGAAATGTAAGTCTTCCAAACTCGATAATAAATCTTTCTAGAAAAAGATTTATGAGCCTGTAACATAGTATTAATCACTGAATCAGAGACACCTCTTTGACTAAGCACTAGGTGTTCAATTTCCATACCTTAAAATTTAATGATTTGAGATCCTGATGGAAAAACGGACCTTGAGACAGAAGGTCCAGTCTTAATGGAAGTGGCCAAGGTTGGCAACTGGACATCCGAACAAGATCCGCATTCCAAAACCCGTGAGGCCATGCTGGAGCCACCAGCAACACAAACGATTGTTCCATGATGATTTTGGAGATCACTCTTGGAAGAAGAACTAGAGGCGGGAAAATATAAGCAGGTTGATAACACCAAGGAAGTGCCAACGCATCCACTGCTTCCGCCTGAGGATCCCTGGATCCGAGATACTTCTTTCATAGCTTGAGGACTGTGAGTCCCACCCTGATGATTGACATATGCCACAGTTGTGATATTGTCTTTCTGAAAACAAATGAATGTTTCTCTCTTCAATAGAGGCCAAAACTGAAGAGTTCCAAAATATTTATTGCTAATCTCACCTCTTGAGATTTCCAAACCCCTTGTGCTGTCAGAGGTCCCCAACCTGAAAGACTCGCATCTGTTGTGATCACAGTCCAGGTTGGACGAACGAAAGAGGCCCCTAAAACAATACGATGGTGATCTAACCACCAAGTGAGAGATAGTCGAACATTGGGATTTAAGGATACTAATTGTGATATCCTTGTATAATCCCTGCACCATTGGTTCAGAATACAAAGCTGGAGAGGTCTCATATGAAAACGAGCAAAGGGGATCGCGTCCGATGCTGCAGTCATGAGACCTAAAACTTACATGCATAGCTACTGAAGGGAATGACTGAGACTGAAGGTTCTGACAGGCTGCAACCAATTTAAAACGTCTCTTGTCCGTTAGAGACAAAGTCATGGACACTGAATCTATCTGGAAACCTAAAAAGGTTACCCTTGACTGAGGAATCAAAGAACTTTTTGGTAAATTGAACCTCCAATCATGTTTTTGAAGAAACAACACTAGTTGATTTGTGTGAGATTCTGCAGAATTTAAAGACTGAGCAAGTACCAAGATATCATCAAAATAAGTAAACACAGCAATACCCCACTCTCTGATTACAGAGAGTAGGGCACCGAAAACCTTTGAAAAGATTCTTGGAGCTGTCACTAGGCCAAAACGAAGAGCAACAAATTGGTAATGCTTGTCTACAAAAGAGAATCTCAGGAACTGATAGTGATCTGGATGAATCTGAATATGAAGATATGCATCCTGTAAGTCTATTGTGGACATATAATGCCCTTGCTGAACAAAAGGCAGAATAGTCTTTATAGTTGGTACTCATACATATCGATTCAAAATTTTTAGATCCAGAACTGGTCTGAATGAATTTTCTTTCTTTGGGACAATGAATAGATTTGAATAAAACCCTAGACCCTGTTCCTGAAACGGAACTGGCATTATAACCCCTGATAACTCCAGGTCTAAAACACACTTCAGGAAAGCCTGAGCCTTTACTGGGTTTGTAGGGATGCGTGAGATAAAAAATCTTCTCACAGGCGGTCTTACTCTGAATCCTATTCTGTACCCCTGAGAGACAATTTTCTGAATCCATTGATTTTGGACCAAATTGATCCAAACATCTTTGAAAAATCTTAATCTGTCCCCTAACAGCTGAGCTGGAATGAGGGCCGCACCTTCATGCGGACTTGGGGGCTGGCTTTGATCTCTTAAATGACTAGGATTTATTCCAACTCGAGGAAAGCTTCTAAATGGAAACTTTAGATTTACCTTTAGGTCTTTTATCCTGAGGCAGAAAAACTCCCTTTCCCCCAGTAACAGTTGAAATTATTGAATCTAACTGAGAACCAAATACCTTATTACCTTGGTAAGAAAGAGATAGCAATCTGAACCAGTGTTCCCTCTAAGGCCAGTTTTGTGTGCGGCCCAGTAGGTGAACCATATCTTACAGTCTGCATTGTGCAGTGTTTGGTAATTGCAGGGTGTGGTTACCTAATTAACTTTTCTCTGCTGGGCTGCACAAAAAACTGGCTTTAGAGGGAACACTGATCTGGACTTAGAAGTCATGTCAGCATTCCAAGATTTAAGCCACAAAGCTCTTCTAGCTAAAATATCTAAAGACATAGATTTAACATCAATTTTGATGATATCAAAAATGGCATCACAAATAAAATTATTAGCATGTTGAATCAAGTTAACAATGCTAGACAAATCATGATCCGATACTTGTTGTGCTAAAGTTTCCAACCAAAAAGTTGAAGCAGCTGCAACATCAGCCAAAGAAATTGCAGGCCTGAGAAGATGACCTGAATATAAATAGGCTTTCCTTAGATAAGATTCAAGTTTCCTATCTAAAGGATCTTTAAAATAAGTACTATCGTTCATAGGAATAGTAGAACGTTTAGCAAGCGTAGAGATAGCCCCATCAACCTTGGGGATCTTTTCCCAAAACTCTAAAGAAACTGCTGGCAAAGGATACAATTTTTAAAGGAGAAAAATACGGCAGGCTCTCACTCCAAAACTGTGGGTAAAACTTCAAAATTTATTGAGACATAATTAAAAGTTCATTACAGACATGACATGTAAAACAAGCAGGGAAATCTTACATGTTTCGCACCCCCTACAGGCGCTTACCCATAGATCAATACAATTTTTTAAACCTTGAAGAAGGAATAAAAGAAGTACCAGTCATATTCTATTCCATAGAAATCATATCAGAAATAGCGTCAGGAACTGGAAAAAACCTCTGGAATAACCACAGGAGGTTTATAAACAGAATTTAAACGTTTACTAGTTTTAATATCAAGAGGACTAGTTTCCTCCATATCCAATGTAATCAACACTTCTTTTAACAAAGAACGAATATACTCCATTTTAAATAAATAAGAAGATTTGTCAGTGTCAATATCTGAGGCAGGATCTTCTGAACCAGATAGATCCCCATCAGAGAAGGATAATTCAGCATGTTGACGGTCATTTGAAATTTCATCAACTTTATGAGAAGTTTTAAAAGACCTTTTACATTTATTAGAAGGTGGGATGGCAGACAAAGCCTTCTGAATGGAATCAGAAATAAATTATTTTACATTTACAGGTATATCTTGTGCATTAGATGTTGAGGGAACAGCAACAGGTAATGATCTACTACTGATGGATACATTCTCTGCATGTACAAGTTTATCATGACAACTATTACAAACCACAGCAGGAGATAAAACCTCCACAAGTTTACAACAAATGCACTTAGCTTTGATAGAACTGTTATCAGGCAGCAGGGTTCCAACAGTGATTTCTGAGACAGGATCAGATTAAGACATCTGGCAAATGTAAGAGAGAAAAACAACATATAAAGCGATCAATTTCCTTATATAGCAGTTTCAGGAATGGGAAAAAATGCAAACAGCTTAGCCCTCTGATAGAGAAAAAAGGCAAGAGGCATATAGGAATGGGGTCTTAAATAATGAAAATATTTGGCGCCAAGTATGACGCACAACAAACAGAAAAATATTTTTTGGTGCCAAAAACGTCCGGAAATGACATACTCGCGTCACAGATGATGCAACCTTGTGAAGGACTCAGCTTCGACTAAGACGGCGGAAATGACGATTTTGCGTCAACGAACGTAACTTCGCACAAAAAAATCTCGCACCAAGAATGACGCAATAAACTCCCTCGTGAGCCTAATTCTGCCCGCAAATTTAAAAGACAGTCAATTTGAAAGAGACTAAATCCCAGGTAAGAAATAATTTTTCCTAAAAAAAAAGCATTTCCGAGATATGAAACTGACAGTCTGCAAAAGGAAATATACTGAAAACCTGAATCATGGCAAATATAAGTACAATACATATATTTAGAACTTTATATAAATACATAAAGTGCCAAACCATAGCTGAGAGTGTCTTAAGTAATGAATACATACTTACCAGAAGACACCCATCCACATATAGCAGATAGCCAAACCAGTACTGAAACGGTTATCAGTAGAGGTAATGAAATATGTGAGTATATCGTCGATCTGAAAAGGGAGGTAGGAGATGAATCTCTACGACCGATAACAGAGAACCTATGAAATAGATCCCCCGTGAGGAAAACCATTGCATTCAATAGGTGATACTCCACACCCCTCTGACATTCACTGTACTCTGAGAGGAATCAGGCTTCAAAATGCTGAGAAGCGCATATCAACGTAGAAATCTTAGCACAAACTTACTTCACCACCTCCATAGGAGGCAAAGTTTGTAAAACTGAATTGTGGGTGTGGTGAGGGGTGTATTTATAGGCATTTTGAGGTTTGGGAAACTTTGCCCCTCCTAGTAGGATTGTATATCCCATACGTCACTAGCTCATGGACTCTTGCCAATTACATGAAAGAAATTAATTATTTAATTTGCAATGTGGGGGAATAGTGGATTAGGGCTTACTAGATGTATTAGGTAGTTTGCGATGTTGGGGTTTGTGGATTTAGGGGATAATAATTTTATTTTGTAGTTATGTAGTTATTTTTCTTACTACCTCGTACGGGCGATTAGTTTTTTTTTTTAATACTTATTGCGGGCGGTTAGTTTTTTTTTAACACTTGTTGCGGGCGGTTAGTTTTTTTTTTGTAATGCTCCGTTTGCCTTCACTGCATCCAGGTGAATTATTTTGGCTGCTTGCGCAGCCAACATTCTTTTGGCTACCTCACGCAGCCAACATTCCTTTGAGGATGCGTGCGCAACTGGCGACACAGACAAACGTGTTATAAACGTGATTATAGTATAGATATGTAATGTTAATAAAGGGGCGCTTGCTTTATTTCTGAACTCTGCATATTTAAAGGGCCATTATAGTCTAAATATTGCATGCTCTATTCAGCTAGAGCATGTCATTTTACGACTATTGACTCTGTAGTACCATGTGTTTAAACCCATGCAAACATTACAAGTGCTGCTCGAGACCCAATCATCAGCATTATTCGCAAGACTCAGATGTGCAACTAGTTCTGCTGATTGGGTCAGTGCTCAGTGGGCCCCGAGCAGCACTTCTACTGTGTGTTTAACCCCTTTGCATGGGTTAAACACTACTGCAGGGTTGACAGTCTTAAAATTGCGTGCTCTAATGGATAGGAGCATGTAATTTTCGACTATAAACTCCCTTTAAACGTTTTTACTGTGGCTAATTTATTGACAAGAATGTTGGCTTCACATGAAATTTGTATTCCATCTCTGTCAAAACACAGCACATACTACAACATAAGTACTTATAGGGGAACATGTCTTAAAATTGTTTTGGTTTTGAAAATTGACTATTTATTTATCTATTGATATAATACTGTATTTCAATGAAGCAGTTTCAAGAAAGGAAAACTAGTTGTTGCAGTTTTTTCAGTAGGTTTGTACGGTGCAATCCCCAAAACTTCATGGAGAGAGATTGACAGTGTATTCCAATCCAGTTGAAATTAATTTTTGATTAACTGTTAACAGGATTGTTGGATTGTAGAAATCCCATGTTGGCATTGTGGAACCTCATATGTTGGCTGTTTTTAATGTTTAGGTTTCTAAACATGTCCAGTACATATTATTTCCTAGTAGCATAAAATATTAAATATTAAAATATCATTCAAATTACACATTTAAACCTGTACATAATTAAAATGTGATTGCTAGGATATACATTTAATATTAAAGTAATTTTTCATATAGTCATCAGAAATTAAAGGGGCAGTAAACTTAAAAAATAATGTTATATAATTCTGAACATAGTGCAGAATTATATAATATTATATTAGCGCAAACATTATACATTAAAGTATTGCAGCCATATATGATAAAGTATAGTTTTTTCAGACCGCTGCTCCTTGCTCTTTTGAGCTGGTCTGTTTATTTTCCTAAGCGCATCTGGGCAGCTTTCTACTCACACCCGGTCCGATCGTGCCTTTAAACTTAATGTATCTCGCTCCAGCTAGCAGACCAGAGCGGGAGCGAGCTACATTGAGTTTAAAGGCGTGATCGGGCCGGCTGTGAGTAGAAAGCTGCCCAGATGCTCTTAAGAAAAAAAAAACAGACACTATGTGCAGAATTATATAACATTGTTTTTTTAGGTTTACTGCCCCTTTAAGCACCACATTGCAAAAAAGATCTGCATGCAAGAAAAAAAAAGGGTTTGTCAAAATGTGCATTGTAATCCAGGGATGCACCCCTTGAAAATCCTCTAGAGTGTTGTTTATCTAATGTTATGGGCTATTTAGGGGCAGGTGTAAATGAGCTCCTCTATCAAACAGTCACTGGGCTGCATATAAGAGGGTCAAGTGCATTTCTGTTTCTAATTTACTATTGTTATCCGATTTACTTTAATCTTTTGGTATTCTTTTTTGTAAAGCATAACTTGTTAGACTCAAGCGTATCAATACTGGGAGCTAGTTGGTGCTCATCTGAAGAATATATGCTTAATCCCTTTGAACAATAATATCCTCTAATACATTTGAGCACTTCCTTTTTGCACTATAAAATTACACAAAATGATAGAAAACGTCTGTACACGCAATCAGCCAAAATGTTTTCTTTCACATTGACTGAAAAACAAAAACTTTCAAGTTTGTTAAGAAAAACAGTTTTTGTTTTATCTCACATGTCTAACTAATTCAGAAGCTTTTCTTAGGAACTGGAATGCCATAAATGAGGACAGCATTTTTTTTGCATGACAATCACATTTATTAGATTAATTTTGTTAAGAGATGTTACTTTAAATAATAATGTGGGTGATACTTCTCTTTTTACAGAGGAAGAGGTTTTAATGACTTTATCAAAAATAAAAGTAAAGAAGTCTGTGGGTCCAGATATAATTTATCAGTTGTGTGTTGGGTTGCCGGGTGTCCAGTACTGAACAGGACAGTCCAGTATTTTTGCAGGCTGCCCAGTAAAATCAGAACAGAGATCCTGGAGACTTCAATGTCAAGCCGTTTGTGGGTGCGCGATAATTAACCAGCCATTATAATTAGCGTGCAGAAAATTAACCAGAGATCTGATCCCTGGTTAATTTTTTAAAAGTGCCCTAAATGCCCTCAAAATAGTTTTTTAAAATAAAAACAACTGCACTGGGCAGTTTTTGGGGTCTAAAGTTGGCAGGTGTGGGGTGTTAGAAAATAAAATGGCACTGAAAAATGTCTTTACATTGAGGTCTATGGGAACTGTGTGTTCCCAGTAAATATATATGTATATGATAATATATATATATATATATATATATATATATACAGTATATATATATATATATATATATACATATAGTATATTTATTTCTGATGACGAGGCTATGAAAGCGCGATCTCGTGAGCGCAATGCTACCCAGCTATGCGAACGCGAGCATGGGTTCCCATTGCTGTTAACTTGTAATACCAGCACACATTAGCGTGCGCTGGTATTACACAGTGGAGCGCAAATATTGCTTTCTTCAAAGCGATATTTAGTGTTGCACTTGTACATTGGCCCTTAATGTCCCCTAGTGTCAGCTAAATGTAAGCTTCTATGCATTTTTGCATATGTAGTGTAGTTTTGTTAACAAACAATTTTTCCAGCCACCGAATCTCTTTTTACAACATTTTTCAACGTTTCAAACCTGCAATAGGTTCTTAGTCATGGATGAGATGACTAAGAACCTATTGCAGGTTTAAAACGTTGTTGGTTTGTTTGTTCTTAAGGACCCTGCCTAAGAAAATAAAGGGCTTTTAAAAAGATATGGTGGCTGGAAAAATTGTTTGTTCATAGTACAGTGGAGACCTGGCTAGTCTGTTTCCTTGCCACACTCTGGAGAGTGTGCTGTCTTCCCCCGTGGATAAAATTGACAGTGTAGTTTTATTATTAAATATTGTTTTGCCTGCATAAATTCAATATGATTTTTCATTTTCCATAATACAGGGAGAATTATTAGGCAAATGAGTTTTTTGACCACATCATCCTCTTTATGCATGTTGTCTTACTCCAAGCTGTATAGGCTCGAAAGCCTACTACCAATTAAGCATATTAGGTGATGTGCATCTTTGTAATGAGAAGGGGTGTGGTCTAATGACATCAACACCCTATATCAGGTGTGCATAATTATTAGGCAACTTCCTTTCCTTTGGCAAAATGGGTCAAAAGAAGGACTTGACAGGCTCAGAAAAGTCAAAAATAGTGAGATATCTTGCAGAGGGATGCAGCACTCTTAAAATTGCAAAGCTTCTGAAGCGTGATCATCGAACAATCAAGCGTTTCATTCAAAATAGTCAACAGGGTCGCAAGAAGCGTGTGGAAAAACCAAGGCACAAAATAACTGCCCATGAACTGAGAAAAGTCAAGAGTGCAGCTGCCAAGATGCCACTTGCCACCAGTTTGGCCAAGGTAAGAAAGGCTGAAAGACGACCACCACTGAACAAGACACACAAGCTGAAACATCAAGACTGGGCCAAGAAATATCTCAAGACTGATTTTTCTAAGGTTTTATGGACTGATGAAATGAGAGTGAGTCTTGATGGGCCAGATGGATGGGCCCGTGGCTGGATTGGTAAAGGGCAGAGAGCTCCAGTCCGACTCAGACGCCAGCAAGGTGGAGGTGGAGTACTGGTTTGGGCTGGTATAATCAAAGATGAGCTTGTGGGGCCTTTTCTGGTTGAGGATGGAGTCAAGCTCAACTCCCAGTCCTACTGCCAGTTTCTGGAAGACACCTTCTTCAAGCAGTGGTGCAGGAAGAAGTCTGCATCCTTCAAGAAAAACATGATTTTCATGCAGGACAATGCTCCATCACACGCGTCCAAGTACTCCACAGCGTGGCTGGCAAGAAAGGGTATAAAAGAAGAAAATCTAATGACATGGCCTCCTTGTTCACCTGATCTGAACCCCATTGAGAACCTGTGGTCCATCATCAAATGTGAGATTTACAAGGAGGGAAAACAGTACACCTCTCTGAACAGTGTCTGGGAGGCTGTGGTTGCTGCTGCACGCAATGTTGATGGCGAACAGATCAAAACACTGACAGAATCCATGGATGGCAGGCTTTTGAGTGTCCTTGCAAAGAAAGGTGGCTATATTGGTCACTGATTTGTTTTTGTTTTGTTTTTGAATGTCAGAAATGTATATTTGTGAATGTTGAGATGTTATATTGGTTTCACTGGTAAAAATAAATAATTGAAATGGGTATATATTTGTTTTTTGTTAAGTTGCCTAATAATTATGCACAGTAATAGTCACCTGCACACACAGATATCCCCCTAAAATAGCTAAAACTAAAAACAAACTAAAAACTACTTCCAAAACTATTCAGCTTTGATATTAATGAGTTTTTTGGGTTCATTGAGAACATGGTTGTTGTTCAATAATAAAATTAATCCTCAAAAATACAACTTGCCTAATAATTCTGCACTCCCTGTATACGAATTTTGCTGAACAATTTTGTTATATTTTTTAATGCAACTAAACATATTTTTTGCTGCACATTTATATTTCTGTATTTCATCTATTTGCTTTATCCGATTTTTAAATTGCATTTTTTTTGGAGTGTGCATTGCCTTCACATACTTAAAAGCAGGGAACACCGCTTTGCAAGACACATTGTTCTCAAAGGAATAGTCCAGTTAAAATTAAACGTTCATGATTCAGATAGAGCGTGAACTTTTAAGCAACTTTCTAATTTGCTCATATTATTATTTTTTCTTCATTCTCTTGTTATCTTTATTTGAAAAAGCAAGAATGTAAGCATAGGAGCCGGCCCATTTTTGGTTCAGCACCTGGGTAGAACATTTTGATTGGTGTCTAAATGTAGCCACTGGTCCAGCAAGAGCTACCCAGGTTCTGAACCAAGAGAACGATGAACAATTGATAAAAGGAGTAAATTAGAAAGTTGCTAAAATTGCATGCTCTATTGGAATCATGAACTTTAATTTGTACTAGACTATTCCTTTAAAGACACATGAAACCCAAAAAATGTATTTTATGATTCAGATAGAACATGCATTTTTAAACAACTTTCTAATTTACTTCTATTCTCTTGGTATCCTTTATTGAAGGAGCAACAATGCACTACTGGGAGCTAGCTGAACACCCCGGTAAGCCAATTACATTTTGACATATATGTGCAGCCACCAATCAGGAGCTAGCTCCCAGCTCCTGAGCCTACCTTTCAGCAAAGGATACCAAGAGAACTAAGCAGATTAGATAAAAGAAGCAAACTGGAAAGTTGTTTAAAATTGTATGCTCTATCTGAATCATGAAAGAAAAATGTTAGATTTCATGTCCTTTAAACGTAGAAATTGCCTTTAGAGAATTAAGACAGGGTTCAAGCTTTCTTTAAAAATCTCACAAGCCCAGAAAGCTTTAGATAATTAGGTCCAATGTGTTATGTGCAGGTAGGATTGCCAGGTGTATTCAACCAGACAGTCCAGTATTTTAGCAGGCTGCCTAGTAAAATCAGTACAAAAATACTGGACCCTTCAATGTCCAGTATATTTAATGTCCCCAGCTAAATGTAAAGGGCTTCCTATGCTTCTATGCATTACAAATATATTCCAAAAGAAGTAACACTGTGCAATTTTTATTATATGTGTTACAGCAGCCATGGTGGTGTTAAATCATTGCTCTGTGTGTGCTCCTGGCAGTAAAGAAGTTCAAATCACTACTATGTAGATACTGTAGTTACTGGCAACCAATGGGATAAAATGACTGCTACATTGTGAAAAATATACATGTGGAATTAAGGGTGGGGCCTAAGGCTGAGCTTTCGGGGGACATTGTGTATTCTCAGCTACCACCTGTGCCCAGTCACCCATAGGTTGTCCGGTATTTTTATTGAGCACAGCTGGCAACCCTAATTGTTTGCGTTATTAGCAGCACAAATAATAAGGTTCTTATGCCACTTTACAGATCACTAGTTAGCCCTCATCTTGAATATTGTGTACAGTTCTGGAGGCCATATGCCTAGAAGGAAATAAATAAATTTGAAACTGTCCACAGTATGGCTACTAAATGGTACATGGTCTAAAATATATAAATGTACAAACAAAACTGAGTTTTGAGTAAAGAAGGGAAATAGGTGATATAAAAGAAGCCATCAAATATATGAAGGGACTTAATAAAGTGGAAGCTAAAAGAATTTTCCACAAAAAAAGAAACAGATTCAGGAGTAAGCAGTTTTTTATTTTTTACTGAAATGGTGGTGGTTTTGTGGAATAAACTTCCAATAGTGGTGGTAAACACAGGGACTGTAAAAGACTTACAAACATGTCTGGGACATGCATAAGGCTATGTGAAAAAAACATTAACATGTAATATGGGCCTTTTGGTTCTTATCTTCATTGTTATTTTTACAATAATGCCTTCAAATAAAAACTAGACAACGTTTATTTTAGTTAAAAATTATGGAGTTGATCGAAAAACATATCAAAAAATGTATCTGCTCAATTCCCCATAGACCTGCGATCGATCCCTTTATGGGAAAATTAGTTAACTGTACATAATGCTCAAAAGTACAAAAATTGGTACAAATATGCTTGCTTAAAGGGACGTGAAATTCCAAATGAAACATTCATGATTCAGATAGAGTATTCAGTTTAACTTTAGACTTTTTAATTTACTTCTTTTATTAAATTTTCCTTTGCTCTCTTGGTATCATTTGTTGAAAACCATACCTAGGTAGGCTCAGGAGTAGCAATGCTCTATGGGGAGACAGCTTATTATTGGTGGCTACACACATATGCCTCTTGTCCAAGGCTTATTAGATGTCTTCAGGTGGTCCCGGTAGTGCACTGCTGCTCTCAACGAGATATTTAACTCTTCTGCAGGGGTTAAACGCATAGTTATACACCAGTAATTGTACAATAATAATTTCCTCTTTGCAAACTTATATCCCTATTAAGTAGTTGGCAACTGCTTTTCTGTAATAAACTGCTATCTGGGTTCTGCTCAGTGGTGCAGAGGGCCAGATAAAAAAACAATGGTGAATTAAATGTGTCCCTTGGGCCATAGTTTATTTGGCCAAATGATACAAAATTGTCTGTGTTAAATTTTCTTTTCTTAATTCTTAAATACAACTAATATTTATTTCTTTTTCAGGAAGACTCTCCCCAGAACAATGCTTCACACTCAGATATGTGTTGGTGCTGCGTCCTTCATTTTATTTGCTCTTCTGGTGATTTTGTGTATTCGCTGCAGACCTTCAAGTAACAGTTTATATAGTTTATATTTTCTTGCAAAAATGAGTAGCATAAAAAGCATTTAGTTTAGTCATCTACATTTACATACAACATAGCAAGGTGTGTGGGCTACATTTTGCTTTGAGTGTCATATTTTTATAGAACAATATAAATATGATTGTATTTCTCTTTGTTTATTTTCTTCATTTGGTATGGGAATATCTTGTATTTTTTTTTAAACCCTTTCGAGTCTGGGCTAAAGTGTTCCGATGTAGACAAATTGAAACCACACGATCGTGCACACGATCACGAGATTTCAATAATTGGATCGTGTCTGGGGGGCGTCCCTACAACCCTAGGAACGCCCCCAAGACCGCGATCAAGTCCTGACTGCACAGAAGGCTTCAGAACAGCCGTTAGTTATGACATTCTATTCCGTCTTTAAAGCCCAGTCTAATTATGGCGGAATAGAACGTCATAACGGCTTTAAAAGGTTAAAAGGAACATCAAACGACTAAATAGCTGCTAGAGAGAATGATGTATTCAAAGTAAAGATTAGCTGGAGAATAATATGCAGATGTATTTTTTTTAAACTATATTAGTTGTTTAAACATTTAAAAATTAAGTGTCAATTGTTATCGTTCATAAAGCAATCTGCGCTGCCATTTTGTAGCCAAGGTTGCTGAGGCCAGTTGGGAAAAATTATACATTAATCACTAGAGTGTGCAGCCAATGACTGTGGAGTTTGTTTATTCTGAAGTCTGCCCTTCCCCTTCTAGTAGGAATTGGAAAGCCTACAATTTTCAGAAATAATTAAAAGAAAAGACAAAATAAATAATGAACGTATATTGCAGATTATATATATATATATATATATATATATATATAGAGAGAGAGAGAGAGACTGTATATATATATATATATATATATATATATACTGTATATATAAATAAAACATGCCTTGTTACAACATCAAAGTGTTTAATGTCCCTTTAAATGTTTTATTATATGTAAAAAGCAACTTTACTGTATACTTTAGCTTTTTATTTTGTTCCCTTTTCCTGCAATTTAATTCTAACAATTGTGGGCTTTCCAATTCCTGTAAAATACAGACAGCGTTGTTTGCGCGACATGCACACACACGCAATAATCTAAGATAGGATTTTTGCGCTAGTCGGGTTACCGCTTGCGCAAAATAAGTTTTTTTTTTAACCATACTAGCACAAAAAGCTTAACTCTAGCGAAGTTTTTGAGATTGCGAAAACTAATTTTACCACTCCACTTGTAATCTAGACCTAAGTGTTTAATGTTCCTTTAAAGCGACACTAAACCTCAAAATTTTCTTTCATGATTCAGATAGAGAATACAATTTTAAATAACATTCCAATTTACTTCTATTATCTAATTTGCTTCATTCTTTAGATATCCTTTGTTGAAGAAATAGCAATGCACATGGGTGAGCCAATCACACGAGGCATCTATGTGCATCTACCTATCAGCAGCTACTGAGCATATCTAGATATGCTTTTCAGCAAAGAATATCAAGAGAATTAAGCAAATTAGATAATAAAAGTAAATTAGAAAGTTGTTTAAAATTGCATGCTCTTTCAAAATCATGAAAGATTTTTTTTGGGTTTAGTGTCCCTTTAATAAAAAGAAGGAACTTGTGTAAGCAGAGCCTATTTGATATGCATTTAAATACAAGTAGTCATAATATACTACCAGTGCTTAGAATTCAAGCATGTAAATAAACCATCAAAACCATATCTGGAGAAAGTCCCTTATAACTATTATCTAAAATGTATTTTACAAAATGTATAATTTCCTTCTGAAAAAATCAACAATACTCTTAAAGGGAAACTGAACCCACATTTTTTCTTTTGTGATTCAGATAGAGCATGAAATTTTAAGCAACTTTCTAATTTACTCCAATTATCAAATTTTCTTCATTCTCTTGGTATCTTTATTTGAAATGCAAGAATGTAAGTTTAGATGCCGGCCCATTTTTGGTGAACAACCTGGGTTGTAAATTCATCCACCAATAAAAAAGTGCTGTCCAGAGTCCTAAACCAAAAAAGATGCTTAGATGCCTTCTTTTTCAAATAAAGATAACAAGTGAACAAAGAAAAATGGATAATAGGAGTAAATTAGAAAGTTGCTTAAAATTGCATGCTCTGTCTGAATCACGAAAGAAAAAAAATTTGGGTTCAGTGTCCCTTTAAAATAAACTCACATTTTACAAACAGTGACAATTTTCCTTGGAATAGACACTGAAAGATGAGAGAACAAAGATTTTAAAATACACTAACACTTGTTTTTCTCTATTTGTAGAAAACGTGGGTAAGAAAACAAAACATAGTGGACATTACTTGTAAGTTTATTGCCTTTGATGGGATTTTATTTTATAAAATGTCACAGTATTATATTTGAAATCAAACTTGTCTTTAGCAAAAGTTACATTTACATCCTGCACTCAAGCACTCCTAACAGGCCAGAATGTATTTCCCTAGTCAGCTGCTCATTTACTATAACTAACTCATCTGTGTTCAGGTAGAGAAATCCTTTTGATTTGGATGGTTGGTGACATTTGAGGACTGCTAGGGAGAAACGCTGATATAAAGTTTGCCATAGGAAAAACATAATTTATGCTTACCTGATAAATACATTTATTTCATGGTGTTGAGAGTCCACAATCCATTACTCTTGGGAATTACTCTTCTCTACCACTAAGGGGAGGCAAAAATTCCCAAACCCCAAGGGCTCTATAAAACCCCTTCCACCTCATACATAGCTTAATCTAACGGATAGCCAAACAAAGTGAGCTAACAACAAGAAATAAGAGCCATAAATGGAGCAGGGAAAAAAGATGTGCTGAAGAAAAAACTAACCCCAACAAAACATAAGTGTGGGGTCTTGTGGTCACCACCATGAAAGCAATGAATTTATCAGTTAATTATAAATTAGATTTTCTTTCATGTGGTGAGAGTCCACAATCCATTACTCTTGAGAGCTAATGCTCAAGCTGTGGTGTCCCCTAGTAATAACATAAAGGGAGGGATTTAAAAACATATTTTTTTAACTGAGAAATTACATCCACAACCCCAATAAAAATATTTTGAATGCGCTTAAAATAAATTAAGCAGGCAAAAAAAAAAAGCAGGCAAAAAAATAATAATCAAACTAAGACAGCTGCCTGAAGAACCTTTCTACCAAAGGCTGCTTCAGAAGAAGCAAAAACATAAAAATGGTAGAATTTAGTAAAAGTAGGCAAAGAAGACCAAGTAACTGCCTTGCAAATCTGATCAACTGAAGCCTCATTCTTGAAAGCCCAAGAAGTGGCAACGGACCTAGTAGAATGAGCAATAATCCACTGCGGTGGTGTCTGACCTGCTTCCAAGTAAGTTTTGTGAATCAAAAGTTTTACCCAAGAGGCCAAAGAAACATCAGAAGCTTTCTGACCCTTCCTAGGGCCAGAAAAAAAGAATTAACAAACTAGAAGTTTGCCTACAGTCCTTAGTAGCATCAATTTAATATTTCAATGCCCTAACAACATCTGAAGAAAGGAAAGATCTCTCAGAAGCATTATTAGTATTAGGACACAAAAGAAGGAACAAAAATCTCTCTGCTAATGTTGTTTGAATAAACAACTTTAGGCAAAAAATCAAATGATGTCTGTAAAACAGCCTTATCTTGAGGAAAAATCAGATAAGGAGGTTCAATAGAAAGAGCAGACAAATCAGAACCTCTTCTAGCAGAAAAACTAGCCAAAAGAAATAACACTTTCCAAGAAAGTACTTTAATGTCCAATTTATGCATAGGTTCAAAAGGAGGAGCCTGCAAAATCCTTAACACCAGGTTAAGATTCCGTGGAGGAGAAATAGGGACTGATTATCACGGCCTGAATGGGGCCGTATACCCCTGTTTCCGTGTAAGCCTTCAAGCTCGCCGGAAACAGGAGTTAAGAAGCAGCAGTCTTAAAACCACTGCTCTTTAACTCATCCACCGCCTCTGAGGCGGCAGACAGCAATCTGCCCGATCGTATATGATCGGGTTGACACCCCCTGCTAGGGGCCGATTGTCTGCGAATCTGCAGGAGGCAGCATTGCACAAGCAGTTCACCAGAATTGATTGTGCAATGATAAATGCCGACAGCATATGCTACAGCGAATAATGTCCGCCATACACTTGATAAATCGGCCCCATAGGCTTGATTACAACTTTAATACAATCCAGAGCCTGAACAAAAATAGGAATATCAGGGAGATTAGTAATCTTTCTGTGGAACAAGACTGAAAGAGCAGAAATCTGCCCCTTCAGAGAACTGGGAGATAGGTCCTTATCAAGACCATCCTGCAAAAACTGTAGAATCCTAGGAATTCTGAAAGAATGCCAAGAAAAACCATGATCTATACACAGGGCCGCCATCAGGGGGTGACAGGGGTGAATCCTGTCAGGGGCCCAATGGGCCAGGGGGGGCCCCATGAGGCAAGAACTAAAAAAAAAAAAATTAACATTTTGGCAGCCACCAGTGGGTACTACAGCAGAGTGCTAATTGAGCATGCAAAATGTTATTACAAGGAGTAAAGTATTAGTATTTGAGAGGATTTTTGAGTGTGCACTAAACCACTATGCACAGTGTGAGACAGACTAGGCACTTTGTTTGTACAGTGTGTGCCTGAGTCAGACAGCAGATCACTTTCATTTGCAGAGGAGGTAGGACTTAGCAAATGTTTTTTATTTCTTTGTGCAATTTCGGATTGTAACTTCAGTGTGGTAGTAGTTGTATGGTGGGGCCAGGGGTCCATAAAAACACATTTTTTAGCAATAGGTAGCAGTGTATTTATGATTATTTGACAATGTTGTAGAAATTCTATATTTAAAGCCATGTAGAAATGTTTCCTCCTCAATACACAAATGGTAGGTGCCCATTTGGCAGATATTATTTTTTTTTTATTACTATATATATTTTCATTACATTCCAGTTTACTGCCCCTTTATGCAAGGACTTTCCAGATGCAAGGAGGCATTTTATCTAAGATTTTTACATCTGCATAAAATGTTACTCTCAGACTAAGATTGCTCAGTGTTTGAAATTAGACAGGTTAACTTAACACTGTTCAGTTTACACTACAGCTGACTTAATTTTGAAATACATACCAACAAGCCTAAATCCTGCATTAAACCAGATCTAATGGTATGAGTACCACAGCTTATGGTTCCACCAAGACCATATAGAGTACAGCATTTTCAAAATACATAAGTACAGCTGACAGATGGGAACATTTGTACATTATATTTGAAGTGGTGCTCTTGGTTGGAGAAAATGGGGAAAAAACAAACAAACATATGTCAACCTTTTAAAAGTACTTTTCTTCATCTAGCCATCTACCCAGATCATTAATGTACACATTGGAATTCACATAATTATTTTTGTTTACACATTTACAAATATGATTCTTTAAAAAGTGTTCTCTTAATTTCTGCAATTTTTTTTATCATGCATGTCACACACTGTTGATTTAGGGGATGCAAGGTGCATAAATGTTTCCTCCTGTGAGTGTTTCTGTGGGTGTCTGTGTTTATGTCTTTGTACTTTGGTTTGTGTCTATGAGTGTGTATGTATTTTTTTTCTGTGGGTCTCTCTGTGAGGGTGGGTGTGTATGTCTTTGTGCGTTTTCTGTGGATGTCTGCGAGGGTGTGTGCATATGCCTTTGAGCTTTTTCTATGGGTGTCTCTGCGAGGGTGTGTGTATGTTTGCCTTTGTGTATTTTCTCTGGATGCCTCAGTGAGGGTGGGTGTGTATATCTGTTTTCTGTGGATGTCTCTGTAAAGGTGTGTGTGTATGTATGTATGTCTGTGTTTTCTGTGGATGTCTCTGTGAGGGTGTGTGTTTTCTGTGGGTGTCTCTGTGAGGGTGTGTGTATGTCTTTGTGTGTTTTCTGTGGATTTCTCAGTGAGAGTGTGTGTATGTATGTCTTTCTGTGTTTTATGTGGTTGTCTCTCTGTGTGTGTATGTCTTTGTGTGTTTTCTGTGGGTGTGTGTGTGTGTGTGTATGTCTTTATGTGTTTTCTGAGGCTGTCTCTGTCGGTGTTTCCTTGGGTGTATGTGCAAGTTTGAGTTTGTGTGTGTCTATTGTCTGTTCCTTTTTAGGACATTTTGACCTTACTACTGATTATTCACATCTTTCTACAGACTTTGAGACTAATGAGACCTTTACGGAAGTCACCAATCCACCATTTAACATTTAAATTATTGTTTAGGCAGTTCAGGGCCCTTCCATTCAGCCACTACATGCTGTTGTCATCATTTAGTTGGCATCTTCCTTTACACAAAGATAATCAGAACTCCATATTTTGTTTTCAAAATCTCCTTTTTTTACAAAACTGTAGTCTACCTCATTATTTGTCAGGTCAATGTAATCAAGTTCTGAGTGTCAGTTTGGGTGTCTGTGTCTGAGTGTGTTTCTTTGCATGTCTGCTAGAGTGTCTATATGTGAATCCTTATGTGTGTGTGTGTGTGTGTTTCAGTGTATGAGTGTGTCTGTGTGTTTTTATGTTACTACCTTTACAACATTTCCAAGTTTAAATAGACACTTAAGAATAAAGTGCGTATACGTTTTAGTCATCTGGTCAAAAATTGCACATGTCAAAGGGGGGGCCTTATCAATGGTTAAGTCAGGGGCCCCAAAATTTCTAGTGGCGGCCCTGTCTATGCCAGAGATCAAGTAACTATGTAACATAAACAGTTTAACTTGACATATAGCCGTATACAGGGATAAGTCAATACAATTTACACACTATACTAGATGAACAACACCCAAACCCGAGGATAGCACCACTCAAATTAGAAGGTTCTTGCTATCATGGTAATCATAAAGGATCTATGTTCAGAATCTAGTAAATGCGTAATTACAACCAAACATTGCAGTAATAGTTGTAAAAATGTGCAGTGTAAATGCTAAGCCAAACATTGTATCAATTGCAAAGTTCCCACAAACTCCACATAGTGCTGGTAAATGTATCAGTTCATATTGAAATTCAGCACTTATTTTCAGGTGTGGTGCTTGTTAGTTTGAAGCACTTGTTTCCAAAACAATCTTGTGGTAAGAAGCAACAAAATGATTCCGTTAATACGTTACTGTAAGCTTTGATCATCAGAGGAATCCTCCACTTTGGGAACCATCAGCAAAAGTTTAAAGGCAAAGCATTTCGCTCAATTGACTGCACATACAAACGTCCATGTAAACTGGAGAGCCGGTTCACAGCTTGAGATACTGACATCACATGCCAACGGCCGTTTCATCCCCCACATGACCAAACGTCATAGGGGCTTCCTCAGGGCGTACATTACAGACCTCCATGTGTGAGCCTTTTAAATCCTGCCCATATTTCGGATTGGTGAAATACTTATTGTGTGATTACTTAAAAAGCAGTACAAGAGAAAATCCTGCTAAACAAGAACTAATAGAGATATGTTTATACGTTCAAATAGGAAAGTGACAATCCTTTGTTATCAGAAAGTTTAAATTGTTACTTTGTACAATGATGTTAGCCTTTGTGAGAAAAGATGAGCAGCGGGACTGCTATATTGGTATATCACCAACATAGACATGTTACATATTAGCAAAAGAGGATAATGCAAATAATTGTCACAAGGTTTCTAAATTTCTCGCCTATTATAATGATGGCAAACACTTTTAGAGAGAGATGGATCATATATTAATGTTAAAATTACAATTACTAGAATACTAAAGAAAAGGGGCGAAATCTAATTTCTCATTTAAAGGGACAGTCTAGGCCAAAATAAACTTTCATGATTCAGATAGAGCATGTAATTTTAAACAATTTTCCAATTTACTTTTAACACCAATTTTGCTTTGTTCTCTTGGTATTTTTAGTTGAAAGCTTAACCTAGGAGGTTCATATGCTAATTTCTTAGACCTTAAAGCCCACCTCTTTCAGATTGCATTTTAACAGTTTTTCACCACTAGAGGGTGTTAGTTCACGTATTTCATATAGATAACACTGTGCTTGTGCACGTGAAGTTATCTGGGAGCAGGCACTAATTGGCTAGACTGCAAGTCTGTCAAAAGAACTGAAAAAAGGGGCAGTTTGCAGAGGCTTAGATACAAGATAATCACAGAGGTTAAAAGTATATTATTATAACTGTGTTGGTTATGCACAACTGGGAAATGGGTAATAAAGGGATTATCTATCTTTTAAAACAATAAAAATTCTGGTGTAGACTGTCCCTTTAATCCTTTTGGGGACAAAGTTTTTAATCTATATATCCAAGCTATCTCTTTTCTAAGTAATAAATGATCAATATCTCCACCTCTACCATATAGGGAGCATTTCTCAATCCCAATAACTTTTAGACCTTCAGTTGAACAATTATGACAAATTTTGAAATGTAAAGGGAACTTTGCAATTGATACAATGTTTGGCGTAGCATTTACACTGCACATTTTTACATCTATTACTGCAATGTTTGTATGTAATTACGCATTTACTAGATTCTGAACATAGATCCTTTATGATTACCATGATAGCAAGAACCTTCTAATTTGAGTGGTGCTTTTAATTAAAGGTGTAGTCTTTATACTACATAATATAAGATGTATGCACTAGAAACATATTTATGTAACTATTATGGATGTGGTCCCTTTTAGGAGACCCACTTGTTAAGTCTGTGCACCTGAGTGGAAGCAACCAAAATAAATTACTTATTGCTTTAAATAATTTTGTGTGATAAAGTTATTTACTAAATATATAAAACTTTTTGAGTGCTGAAATCCCTGGCTTTATTAAGAGGCTACGTAAGTGTATCTTCTGTCTCTTCTTTCTTTTTTAAGAATAAATATATACTATATATTTAAGTTGTTTGCCAGCTTGAGGTAGTAATGTATTTGCTACTAAGTAATAATTAGGCCTCTTTATAAATCATGTGGTGACCCAATTAGTGCACGGTAATTTAAAAAATGTAAATTGGACAAATAAAGAAATGGCCAGTAGATTATAGCCAACACAAACTTATTTCCAGCTAATTACTCCACATACTGTGTCATAATAAGAAGAGACATACCCAAATAGCGATCAAAATCAGATTATTTTTATATAGCATAAAACAGATACATTTGACAGTCGACTTATTATAAAGTAGTAGGAACAAAGACTCAGTGCAAAAAATGGGGCACCCCAAAGCCTTACTTCATATATTAATCATGCATTAAACTTTAAATAAGAATGCAATTCTATATGGCATATATAAGGTATAACGATAACCAGAATTTTAATCCACATGAGCAGACTGTGAAGACATAATTAATAAATGTCCCAATTTGAAGGTGCAATCAAGCAACCATTAAGGATACAGTCCTTTTAATATTCGATTCAAAAGCTCATTTTCAGAGATTCACAATCCCGTAAGGGAAGATAGCCAGTTAGGGAGTCATCTGTATAACAGTTTATCTCACCAATTTCTAGTGCGTCTCCTCAGGTTCTTGGCCTCCGGCTACTTTACCACACTTTGTTTGTTCACGCCTCCGGATCCTTGTGCTGCAGTCGGCTGTAAATGCCGTCAACCTTATTAGTTGGGTACTGCACACTGATCCTCTGCTGTCATGCAGTCGGCTCTCCCCGCCGTCCACCAAATATCTTGGATACTGCTGGCGATTCAAATTGATGTAACCGGGTGGGACTCTTATTCAGCGGTTATTGTATCCCATACACTTTGCAACAAAGTTACAGAGTTCCAAACATCAAAGTGCTACTACCCACATTGAGTTCCCAGTGGGCGTAGTAATTGCATCATGCAACGTACGTTTCACCTGCTAGTGATTTCAGGCTTTCTCAAGCGTCATAATTACCTAAGGCTGATGTACTGCCTTTTATTCACAATGGATTGTATGTTAGCCAATGGTGAAATAGGTAAACACAGGCTGTCAAATGCATCTATATTCAGCAGTATCAACCAATTTTAAGCATATGGCACAAGGAGTGGGAACTACAATCACCGAATACAATAAAGAATGTTACTTTATTTATGCATAATGTTAAATCTCTTATCTTACTTTAACTCTTATACATTTAAAAAATTAAATATTTATAGTTGATGCAATTCATAGTGGAAGGAATTGAATTAAATTAATTTTGGCCCTAGCTATCCTTAATCAGTGAGGAATGGTGCATAATTAATCTCTTCATTAAGTCCCATTGGCTGCAAGGAATTCATGTTAAAAATCCACTTACATTCAGCTTTTAGCAAATAGTTATCAATGTCACCTCCTCTAGATTTTAGATTAATCAGCTCTAAGCCCATCCATCTGAAATCTGCATCACTGCTATTATGACACTCAGCGAAGTGTCTAGCCACTCCACTCCACTACCTTAAGCTGGCAAATAACTTAAATATTTAATTCTGAACTCTAATGCACGTTGCTTGAGGATAATACATTTTACTGTTATCATAAGGGAGAGACATTTCCTGAGAGTGTATCAAAATATGGCAGCAATTGATGATAAGGAGTGGGAATTCGATCTTAATGAAACTTTTTCTTTGGTAACTGAATCAGCCACACCGGCAATTGGTGATGGATCTATTTATCATGATTACAAGGTACATAAAACATAACCTAATTAAACAGCTAAGACTTTAATGGGAAATCTCTAGCTTACAAAGATATTTGGACACTAAAATGATCCAAAGAGGATTAAGGCTAAGAAAAAGACCAGGAAATAATTTAAGCAACCCTCTCACTGAAAATTTTAAGACAAAATGGGAAAAACATCTTTCTGACTGCTCATTTAGTTTAATGAAATTATTATTGAATGAAAATCAACTAAAACTTGATGTAGTTGTTGAACAAATTGAGCAATCAGAAATGGCATTTAACAAATGGAATGAGAAAGATGAATTTAAAAGATTAAAAGATGAATTGACTATGGAGACTAGGAAATTGCAAGAAGAAACAAAATCTAGAAAGAGAAGAAAATTCTTACGTGATTTATTAGATTACAAAGAAGATAAGGCCTATGAATATGCAGGGAAAAATTCTTCTGGTTCCTCTGAATCAGATAGATCTGACAAAGATAATTTTGGAAATAGGGGTAGGCGATTTCGCAGAAGAGGTAATTTTTTAGGGCAGAGAAGACAAGCCAATAAACTAAAAGAAGGAGAGGAGGCAGAAAGCACAAAAAAGGACAATGGAAAGAAAGGGGGCTACTCACTGCGGAGCTCACAAACAGTGGAGAAGTAGATTTTGATGTTAACAACACAATGGAGGTGGTCAATTTCTCTAAAAAAAAATTAAATGAAGACCATCTCAAATTATTAAAGAGAGGCTTAACTTTCTGCCCTACTAATAAAGCAGATAAGTTTTTAATTACAAAAGATCTCCATCTGTTTGCGAGACGAGTAGTGCTAAAAATAATTTATGCAAACAAAGGTGAAGCTACTAAGCTGGACATGCATGACCAGCAAACATTACAAGAATTACAAAAATTGCTAATAGAAAATGAAGGGGGTGAAGTGAGTGAGTCATCCAATATTGGCTTTAGTAATTTGAAACCCAAGTCATCTTATATGCCTTCTCTTTCGATGGTCTCCAATGTTGCAAATTTTGTAAAATTAGTTGAAATTGACATAAAAAATTTGGTGGATACAAAAGATAGTCAAGATAACTAGATAACCACTGAAAGAGCAGCACTTAGTGACTTGATGAATGACAGTACAATAGTAATTAAGCCATTGGACAAGGGTGGGAATGTAGTAGTACTGGACTACCAAGATTATGTAAAGGAATGTAAAAGACAGTTAGAAGTAGTTACTCAATATGAGAAACTACTAAAGGATCCAACTAGTATGTATAAAGATATTTTTGATTCATTATTGAGACTAGCTCAGTGTGAGGGCTGTAACAATAAAAATGAACTAAAATTTCTGACCACTGATTTTCCAGTAGTACCAACATTCTACACAATACCCAAACTTCATAAAAATGCCACTCCACCCACAGGCAGACCGATAGTGTCCGGCCAACAAGGCCTTTGTGAAAATGTAGGGAAATATATTGACTGGTGCCTCAGACCCTTCTTATCAAATCTTCCTTCATATGTCCAGGACACTAGAGATGTCCTCAAAAAACTTGATAATTTAGTTATCTCTCCTAATACTTTATTAGTTTCAATTGATGTGGAATCCTTATATTCTTCCATTCCCCACCAACTTGGTCTTCAGGCCATAAGGTATTTTTTTAACACAAAGTGGCAGTAGATATGAAAACCACACTAATTTTATCATTATTTTGCTTAAATTTTTGTTGGATCACAACTATTTTGTATTTGATGGTACATACAATAGACAAATTTTGGGAACTGCAATGGGGGCATGTTGTGCCCCCACGTATGCCTGCCTATACCTCGGGAAATGGGAAATGGATAATATTTTGGATTCCTCTCCTGAAATTGAGAATAAAATTGATCTTTGGATCAGGTATATTGACGATGCCCTATTGCTATGGAAAGGGACAGAAAATGAACTACATGATTTTATGACCAAACTAAACCAGAATGAATGGAACCTGAAATTTACATATTCATATAGCTATAATGAATTAACCTTTCTGGATTTGAGAATTACTAAAGTTAATGATCAACTAATTACTGAGTCTTAAAGGAAGCCCACAGCAGCAAATACATTATTACAGGCAAGTAGCCACCACCCACCATCTCAGATCAACTCAATCCCAATAGGACAATTTTTAAGGCATCAGAGAAATTGTTCAACAAAGGCTAAATTTAAAGAACATGCCTGTGATCAAAAAGTGAGATTTCAAAAACGTGGCTACTCCAGAAATAGTATTAACATGGGCTATCAGCGTGCCTATCAGACACCAAGAGAAGAGTTACTTTACAGCAATACTAAACAGAAAGAGAGTATTGTAAGATTTACTTCAACTTACAATAATAAATGGTTAGAAATCAGATCTATTTTGAGCAGACACTGGAAAGTACTGACTATTGATAGCGAGGTGAGGAAAATTGTAGGTGATAATCCATCGCTAACTGCTTGTAGGGCACCTTGTCTGAAGGATAAACTAGTCCATAGTCACTTTGTCAATCCCTCAACAAGTGATAAACAAAACTGGTTGAGTAAAAGAAAAAATAGAAGTGGTTTCGTTCATTTGTGGCAAATGCATTATATGCAAATTTATGATGAGAGGAAATAAAGTCTCAAATGCTGAGGGGAAAACCTTCAGCATCAAGGGACACATTACTTGCAAAAGTGAGGGGGTTGTCTATCTTGTTTCCTGTTCTTGTCCGAAATTCTATATCGGAAAAACCAACAGAGAACTGCATGAGAGAATCAAGGAACATTGTAAGGACATTTTAAAAGAAAGGGTTAAAACTAGGGTTGCACCGATACCGATACTAGTATCGGTATCGGTACCGATACCAAGTACTTGCATGAGTACTTGTACTCGTGCAAATGCACCGATACTTAAACCGATACCTCCACTTACTACCCATATGCTATCTTGTGGTGTTTTTTTTTCAAACTGCATGTTCCCATTTCATTAAAGCTGGAGTGGAGACTAAACTAAAAATTGTTTACTACTGTTCTGCCAATACAAATTGCTCTTATTTGTATTATTGTAGGAGAGATTACTTTACATTGTTTAGACAAACCCCTGAAGTACTGGGCAATTAATAAACAGATTTCCAGCTCTGGCTAAAATGGCCCAAAAATATCTTTCTGCCCGATGTAGCTTACCAGTCAAATGAAATCTAGCCCATAGTGTTGTTCACCATGATTAAACAGTATTCTGGTGTATTTTTTACTGTATGACACTTTTGGTTGGTTGCAATTTTATATTTGTTATTTATTATTGTTGTTAATATATTTTATTGTAATATTTTTATTTCTAAACATGTTCTGTGAACTTTGTGACAAATAAAACTGTTTTATTATTTCATAATGTCTTTTGAGCTACAGTCCTTCATAATTATAAAGAAGGAATCTTAAATAATTAGTCTGTATTGTGCTTGGTAAACTGTCACATGACATAAAAAAAAGTATCGGTAATTGGTATCGGCGAGTATTTGAAAACAAGTATCGGTACTTGTACTCGGTCTTAAAAAAATGGTATCGGTGCAACCCTAGTTAAAACCAGTGGAGTGGCTAGACACTTCTCTGAGTGTCATAATAGCAATGATGCAGATTTCAGATGGATGGGCTTAGAGCTGATTAATCTAAAATCTAGAGGAGGTGACATTGATAACTATTTGCTAAAAGCTGAATGTAAGTGGATTTTTAACATGAATTCCTTGCAGCCAATGGGACTTAATGAAGAGATTAATTATGCACCATTCCTCACTGATTAAGGATAGCTAGGGCCAAAATTAATTTAATTCAATTACTTCCAATATGAATTGCATCAACTATAGCTATTTAATTTTTTAAATGTGTAAGGGTTAAGGTAAGATAAGAGATTTAACATTATGCATAAATAAAGTAACCTTCTTTATTGTATTCGGTGATCATAGTTCCCACTCCTTGTGCCATATGCTTACAATTGGGTGATACTGTTGAATATAGATGCATTTGACAGCCTGTGTTTACCTATTTCACCGCTGGCTAACATACAATCCATTGTGAATAAAAGGCAGTACATCAGCCTTAGGTAATTATGACGCTTGAGAAAGCCTGAAATCACTAGCAGGTGAAACGTATGTTGCGTGATGCAATTACTACGCCCACTGGGAGCTCAATGTGGGTAGTAGCACTTTGATGTTCGGAACTCTGTAACTTTGTTGCAAAGTGTATGGGATACAATAACTGCTGAATAAGAGTTACATCAATTTGAATCGCCAGCAGTATCCAAGATATTTGGTGGACGGCGTAGAGAGCCGACTGCATGACAGCAGAGGATCAGTGTGCAGTACCCAACTAATAAGGTTGACGGCATTTACAGCCGACTGCAGCAAAAGGATCCGGAGGCGTGAACAAACAAAGTGTGGTAAAGTAGCCGGAGGCCAAGAACCTGAGGAGACGCACTAGAAATTGATGAGATAAACTGTTATACTGATGACTCCCTAACTGGCTATCTTCCCTTACGGGATTGTGGATCTCTGAAAATGAGCTTTTGAATTGAATATTAAAAGGACTGTATCCTGAATGGTTGCTTGATTGCACCTTCAAATTGGGACATTTATTAATTATGTCTTCACAGTCTGCTCATGTGGATTACAATTCTGGTTATCGTTATACCTTATATATGCCATATAGAATTGCATTCTTATTTAAAGTTTAATGCATGATTAATATATGAAGTAAGGCTTTGGGGTACCCCATTTTTTACACTGAGTCTTTGTTCCTACTACTTTATAATAAGTCGACTGCCAAATGTATCTGTTTTATGCTATATAAAAATAATCTGATTTTGATCGCTATTTGGGTATGTCTCTTCTTATTATGACACAGTATGTGGAGTAATTAGCTGGAAATAAGTTTGTGTTGGCTATAATCTACTGGCCATTTCTTTATTTGTTATATATATATATATATATATATATATATATATATATATATATATATATATAAAACAGGATATATATGAGTGTTATTAAATAATATTTATATATATTATTTATACATGATAAGACCAAAGAGTTCATTATATATGAAACTGTTTGAATCAGTTTTATTACTATAAATTGCAGTTCTCCCTGTCAGATGGTCTGGACTGGGTAACACAACCTCCCTCCTGCTGTGACTAGATACACATTGCAAGCCAGTATGTCCCCATTATCCACTTCAAAGGAGGACTGTACAATAAATTTTCCAATCAGAAGGAACAATCGCTCAGTCTGAACTGATAATGGAATACACACACATACACAAAGGAGATAGCCCTTATCATCTAAGTGTTAAGTATCCCATACTGAGTTTCAAATACACAAAGCTCATAAGTATGTCTCAATGGAAAATAGCAGGAGAAAACATAGAGACATATTTTGCTGAAAGCATATAAGAATTTAAATCTTGATTTTAAAAAGAGAAGTTAGAAATTCATCTTTATGAACTGTATGATTCTCAAAGATTTAATTGATACTCAGACTGTAAATATATATATATATATATATATATATATATATATATATATATATATATATATATATATAGATATATATATATATATATATATATATCCATGGATCTAAGAAATGCATTTCAGGTTTGTAATAAATTAAACGAACAACTGTATAACCTTATTTTAAAGATGTATGTAACAAATAACATCTTCTTGATTTTTCCAGGAGTATAGTGGTACACTCAGCAAGAGATATACAGATATGCAATATTTATATTAATATGGAAAGTTGAAAGCCTGAGTGTTAAGATTTTAACAGGTCTAAACCTAGGTATTTTTGAAAACATAGAAGCTTTAAGGATTTGAAATTTGGACGAATTATATATATAGTTTTCAAACATTAAATATATGCCTCAGACTGTCCAAATACATCGTATAAACGTATATTTGTGGATCTGAGTGAAAATGTCTAGCAGTAGCATGTTAGATAAATATTTACTGAATTTAATAAGTAGCTATACAGTCAATTTAAAATGTACAATTTATTTCAAAATGAATAACCTATTCTTTTTATTTCTCAGGCATCTGACAAGTGCATGTGTGGTTGTCCCATAAATTGTGTCATATGTTTTGTGCACTCAGCAAGAGATATGTATGTTCCATATTCTGTATTTCTATTAATATGGGATAATGATCGAGTGTAGCATTGAAGGCATCTTCTAAAATATTGTGGGAAGTGTATCATGTTTAGTGTTAAAATTCCCAGATTAAATAGTATTAAGTGATCCTATACAAATTGGGCATAATTGTCTGCTGAGGCAAGAAATAGTGAATATACTAAATATACATTTTAAAAATATATAAGAATCAATATTAAACTGTTAACAATATTGATAGTGAAACTGCATTTCTAGTTATCTACTGCCCCCCTAATGGACTAAAACTGGTATGATCCCAGTAAACCAAGAGATGTTCACCTCCGAAGGGCCTATCAGACAAGCTTCAGTAAAGCGTATCCGAATATTCACCAATTATTAGAATAAAAAGGTGTGGGGTGTATCACGTGATATAACCTCATGCAAGGGGATAGAAGTGGTCCTTGGTCTTTGCTTGCTAAAGTTTTGACTGATAACCTTGCTGGCCTGTTGGAAACACAGTCTCTATAAGCAAAAATTGGACTAACTTCCTTATCCATATTGCAAAATACCTCTCTTAATTTATGAGGTGAACTGGACTTATCTGAAAAAGCTGAAACTTCAATTTGTTTTAACTGGTAATGTATAAAAGGTTGTTTTATACTTTTATATTTAAATCAAAGGTATTTTGTTGCTACAGATAGATTGCAGCTGGTAATTTAAAGAGCACAATTGGTATTTTAAATTTATATCCATAGTCCTGTGTAGTTTTAACTAGTCACATTAATGCTAAATAATTTTACTTGCTAGATAAAGGTCTTTTGTATTTTATATCTTTAAGTCAGGCTTATCATTGCAGTTAAATTTCTCTGGTGTATTATTTGTAGCTATTTGTGATATATTTTAAAACTTGTTTTATGGTGGCTAAATAAGAGTTTTTTTCAGCTCAGATAAATTGGCATATCAATTGGCTGTTAAAGTATTTTGTTATATTGTTTAACTAAGCATTGTTAAGATAATAGTCCATATTCTGATATTTGGAGTGAACTAAGCTGGATAAGTATAGACTGTGCTGGGATTCTCATGTGTGGTGTTTATTGTAAGTAAGGTTCATTTTAGAGATATATTTTTATGATCTGTGGTATAGAATATTATAATGGAATAAACGTATATAATTAATTCATAACCTAGTCTCTACTTAATATATTTCAATGGGTTTATAAATTTAATTTATCTCAAGAAATTAGGAATAAATATTAATTTCAATTGTTTGGTATATACATTTATATTGGAGGTTATTTTAAATAATAATAATAAATAAATTATATTTTAACCCTGATATATACTGACATATATATTTTGGATTTAGTTTCCTTATGGAAAAAAGATGTTTCATATCCCACCCTATCTTTTTATTACTCATGTACTCTCCACATCTTTGGTATTGGTTCCCAGGAGTAATGGATCATGGACTCTTATCACCTTTATAAAAGAAAACATAATTTATGCTTATCTGATAAATTAATTTATTTAATTTATTTAATCGTGGTAAGAGTCCATGAGACCTCACCCTGATTTTGATGTTGTTTTTTATGTTATGGCACATATTTAATCCCAGCTCCTAAATTTTTTGCTCTTGGCTACATGTCAAACTAACTTCCATAGAGGGAGGGGTGATATAGAGCTCTTGGGATTTGGGAATCTTTGCCTCCTCCTAGTGGTAGGGAAGGTAATTCCCAGGAGTAATGAATTTTTCATGTAAACATAAATTATGTTTTTGAACACAGAGCAGGTTATTACAGAGAACTAGATAATAATTGTTCTAAAAACCATGAAGGTGCTTTATACAAAAACGATAGTGCTTAATAATTTACAGTGAGGGTATGTTCTCATTAATCTTTTCTTTTTTACAGGCCAAAACATAATAAACGATTATATTCAGGTAAGTGAGCCTACTTAGTTTTTTACCCATTAAGTATTCCTCTGTTTAATAAATATAACATGTATAGCTTCCCAAAAACCTGATGAAAAAAATAATTACCCATTTAAAACTTTGTAAACTATATAAGACTGAGAACCCTGAATATGGTAGATGGTTAGTGATCTTGCTTGTTCCATCCTACAGACATTATAAACTGGAAGTGCTAACAAAGGTTGCCACACAACTAGATATCAAGGATGGTGGGTGTTATTGATGGGTGGTTAATAATTTTCTACTATTAATGTCTGGTTTTCTTGTGTAAATAATAATAATAATTGTCTACTCATTTAGTCCCTCATTGTCCTGGGTAGGGTAAGAACATAGAAAAGGGCATGAGCATCCGGAATGAGGGGGATCAAGAGGGGCATCTGTCCCTCTGGAATTTTGCTCCTGATAAAAAGTCATTCACACTTTTGTAAGCACACTGCTAGATTAAAGCTCTTCTATTTTGATTTTAATCTAGTTTTTCACTTGCAAGTGCAAGACTTCCTATATGTGTTTGCATGTATCTCTCTCTCTCTCTCTCTCTCTCTCTTTCTATCTCTCTCTCTCTCTCTCTATCATAGAATCTAGAAGAGCAGATGTTTTTGTGCTAGCATGAGGATAAAAATGTGCAGATTTGAACGGCAATTTACCCCAAAGTTGTACATTCTCCACCCCCTCACAACTTGTGTGTACTGACAGGCCAGAGCAGTAGGCAACTGCAATCTTTCTTTTTCCGGATATAACAAAAAAGACACAGCCTCTGCAGACCACATCAATTACACTAAGACCCGCATCCAGGCTAAACATTTTTTTGGGAGGAGGATGCTTTACAGTAGCACACCTAGGGGTGTGGGCTGCCAGGTGTTCAGTATTTAACTGGACAGTCCAGCATTTTAACAGGCTGTCCAGTAAATACTTAAAAAAAATACTGGACAATTAAATGTTAAACTTCAATGCACTGTAAAAAAACCATTTAGGGGCCAATTTATCATGGTCCGAATGGGGCCAGATACATCTGTTTCCGCATGAGCCTTTAGGCTCACCGGAAACAGGAGTTAAGAAGCAGCAGTCTTAAGACCGCTGCTCCTTAACTCGTCCACCACCTCTTAGGTGGCGGACATTAATCCGCCTAATCTCATACGATTGGGTTGATTGACACCCCCTGCTAGTGGCCGATTGGCCGTGAATGTGCAGGGGCGGCATTGCACAAGCAGTTCACCAGAACTGCTTGTGCAATGATAAAGGCTGAGAGCATCTGGGGGACATGATCGCTACAGTGAATCAGGTTCGCCAAAAATTGATAAATTGGCCAATTTGAAGCATTTTCATTTATTCCAGCATCAATAAATGTCCACAGCAAATAAACTTAAGTAAAACAAATTGTATGATGTCCCTTTACCCCTTTTCATTTGTCAGAATGAAAGAAAACAGTAATTTTTGTTCATTGTATAGCAATATGCGTGTTGTCATTAGCTCGTATTTGTAGTTGGCATGGCTTGCACAGGTTTTATATTTCATTTTTTAAGAGTAAAAGATGTCCATGCAACTCCATTACTATGCCAACATTTATTTAGGGTGGTGGGAATGTGAGGTTGTTTATGGTGATTTTATGGCTGCGATACATTGATGATCTTTTGATCCAAAGGTGGTGAACTGCTAATTAGGGAATTCTTGAACATCTTAAACACAAATGATTTGAACTTGAAACTCATTTGCTCTATAAGCCTGGAACAGGTTGAGTTTTTGAATATTAAAATAAACAGAGATAGGACAGGGCACCTTAAGACAGATCTTTTCAGAAAACCTACAACCACCAATTTAATTCTAGAATTTAGCAGCTATCTTTCATGGCCCACACAAAAAGCCATACCAGTCAGGGGATTTTTACGACTGAGAAGGAACTGCTCTGATCTACATACTTTCGATTCATAATCCAAAGAACTAAAGTTAAGACTCAAAACCAGGGGCTATACCTGTAAAGTCAATAAAAAGGCATTTCATAGGGCTTTACACATGAACAGAGAAAATCTACTTATACCAAAGGGCAAAGGTGCTGGCCTTGACAAGAAAGTCAGATTTGTCACCACTTATAATGAAAAAAACACAAAGAGATTATAAATATCTTGGACAAACACTGTGACAATTGGTGAGGAGCCACTTTATACGTAACCAGAAAAGGAAATCAATATTTGGTACCCACAGTTGCGGGTCTTGTTTCTTCTGCAATCATATGCACAATTTGAAAGAAGTACAAATCTTCCCAAGAGGTACTAAAGATAAATGACTTTGCTAACTGTAAGTCAAGAAATGTGGTTTACTGCCTACAATGCGACTGCCACAAATTCTATGTGGGGATTACTACTAGAGAGGTACGCACCCGGCTGGGTGAACACATCAATAATATCAGGAATAGTATTGAGAACAGTAAGAAAGGCAAAACCTTAAAATCAGTGGCTAGGCATTTTTTAAAAACATCATAATGCTAAACCTGAGGGGAAAATGTCTATTTTACAAGTAAACTAGACAGGGATATGAGGTGGCTATATTGAACAATTGCTGTTACAATCGGAGAGCTGGTGGATTTTCTGGTTTAACTCCATGACACTTAAGGGCATTATCATTAGTGGTACAATTACCTTGCTATTTTAATACCCTCCGCAACCACTCACTATGCACTTTGGCATTCTGATATAGCGGTACCATTACCTTCTGTTTTAATACCCTCTGTAACAACTTACTATGTACTTTGGCATTTTGAAATGGTCATTAATATTCGTGATTATATTTGAGGATATTGCAATATCTTGTCCACTATGGATACTGCATAAGTAAGCAGTATTTATACTAGTATCCTATGAGAGTACTATATTATGTACAGTGTGTCAGTGCCATGTTAGTTTAAGATATACGAGTATGGTCTATTTGACTCCTTACTATCGCTATCTTACATTTAAATCCGTTTGCTGCCCTCGTATAAGTCATTGATCTCACACGTTTTTCCATCGATGACCCATCAGTTTCATGAAATATGATCAGCGTTTCTAGAGAGTCTGACATCACTAATGATATACGCACATGACCTGGTCACATGACCCAGTGAACCAATTGGATTCATGTATTTCCAGATAGGTTGTAATGTGGGTGTGTTTTGCATACCCCACACAGATTGGTTATTTTACACTTTATAAGGGTATGTCTGACTTGCATCATGTTCGCCTTTGACAAAGCTATGGCAAAATGCGCATCAGGCGACCGCTACCTGTTGTGAGCTGTTAAATATGTGTGACATTTGTTTCACATATGCATTGTAGCAAGTTTCTTGTAATTTACTGGGTGCTTTATCGAAGTATTATAACTAAATTGTAGATTATTTGGGACTACATCCCTATTCTTTTATGGTACCTTTCTTGTTATTTTACATTATTTAGAGTGTCCTCCTAATGTGTGAAACTTGTTCCACATTGGGTTATAACTAGCTACCGGGGTGCTATCAGGGGTCTCCTCTTTAGTTATATTTTCCTTTTTATATACAATATTTGGGACTGTGTCACTGGTGGATATTTGACTCAGCAGTCTGATAACTATATAGAGGTTCTCCCAGTAAGTATTTTTTGGCACCATTAATCTGACATCATTATAGTGAGTGTTTATGCATTTCAGACTTACACAGGTTTAATCTGTGCCGTTTTTAAATTGTGTGTGCTGTGTTTGGTGTGTACTAATTTCCATTATTCACGGAATTTGTATTATTTTTTTGATTAAATAAAAGTTAAATTTTAAGTCTCAGTTTTTTCTATCCTTATATACATATTGTTCTTTAGTGAGTGCTTTGATTGGTGCTTCTCTTTCTTTCCTTGATACAATATTATTATCTAGCACTTAGCACCCTCCACAATCCTCTCTTTGTGGGTTTAAAATAGGTACCCTGTGCTCCACACGATTACCTTATATCTTAACTCTATCACTATGCAAGTGAATTGTATGTGTGTATGTGTATTATTAACCCTTTAGTGACCAGACCACTTTTCCATTTGTTGACCTTTGGGACCAGGGCTATTTTTACATTTCTGCAGTGTTTGTGTTTAGCTGTAATTTTCCTCTTACTCATTTACTGTACCCACACATATCTTATCATTTACTATTAAAAACATCTTTGACCCCCAAAATCTATTACACATCTACAACCACCAAAAAACACCCATGCTAAATAGTTACTAAATTTTGTCCTGAGTTTAGAAATACCCAATGTTTACATGTTCTTTGCTTTTTTTGCAAGTTATAGGGTAATAAATACAAGTAGCACTTTGCTTTTTTCAAACCATTTTGTTTTTCAAAATTAGCTCTAGTTACATTGGAACACTGATATCTGTTAGGAATCCCTGAATAACCCTTTACATGTATATATATTTTTTTAGTAGACAACCCAAAGTATTGATCTAGGCCCATTTTGGTATATTTAATGCCACCATTTCACCGCCAAATGCATTTACTTTAGGTTTCTCACTGAAATTATTTACAAACAGCTTGTGCAATTATGACACAAATAGTTGTAAATGATTCTCTGGGATCCCCTTTGTTCAGAAATAGCAGACATATATGACTTTGGCTTGATTTTTGGCCGCTAAATACTACTGTGCACCACACATGTACTATGCCCAGCAGTGATGGGGTTAATTAGGGAGCTTGTAGGGTTAATTTTAGCTTTAGTGTAGTGTAGTAGACAACCCAAAGTATTGATCTAGGCCAATTTTGGTATATTTCATGCCGCCATTTCAACGCCAAATGTGATTAAATAAAAAAAATTGTTAACTTTTTCACTTTTAGGTTTCTCACTGAAATTATTTACAAACAGTTAGTGCAATCATGGCACAAGTGGTTGTAAATTCTACTCTAGGATCCCCTTTGTTCAGGAATAGAAGATATATATGGCTTTGGCATTGCTTTTTGGTAATAGAAGGCTGCAAAATGCTGCTGCGCACCACACGTGTATTGTGCCCAGCAGTTAAAGGGTTATTAGGTAGCTTGTAGGGTTAATTTTAGCTTTAATGTAGAGATCAGCCTCCCACCTGACACATCCCACCCCCTGACCCCCCTCAAACAGTTCCCTTCCCTCCCCCACCCAACAATTGTCACCCCCATCTTAAGTACTGGCAGAAAGTCTGCCAGTATAAAAATAAAGGTGCTTTTAAAAAAAAATATATATATATATATATTATAAGTGTAGGATCCCCCATTACCCCCCCAACCTCCCTGATCCCCCCCAAACAGCTCTCTCAGCCTCCCCCTCGACCTAATGGCTGCCATCTTAGGTACTAGCAGCTGTCTGCCAGTACCCAGTTTACTAACAAAAGTGACCTTTTTTTATAAAATAAACTAAACACCCCATTTTCTGTAGTGTAGCTGCCCCCCCTCAAGATACTACCCCCTCCCCCTCCCTGATCCCTTTACAAACATTTTATTTCCCCTCCCTCTCCCTTTCCCCCTCCCTCCTTGCACAACGGACATAACACATTCATGTCCATGCGCGGGTGCGCTCCCAAGCCCCGCCCCCACGCAATCCCAGACACACAGGAACCTGATCCGGATCTAGCACCAGCGATGGGCCGCCCACCCGCCTCCCTGCTATGGCTCCCACCCACAAATGATCGGCACTATCGCTGGCCGATGCAGAGAGGGCCACAGAGTGTCTCTCTCTGCATCGGATGCATAAAAATGTTATTGCTGAATGTCTCAATATCGAGGCATCACTGCAATAACATGAAAGCAGCTAGACGATCGCTTCCAGTGTTTGAAAACCCTGAGGACATAAGGGTACGTCCTTGGTCCTTAAGTCACATTTTTTGTAGGATGTACCCTGTACGTCCTTGGTCCTTAAGGGGTTAATGTGAGTTTGCAATACTTAATGTGGGACATCTGACTTTGTACATGTGTATTTATGTGTGTGACATGATAGCAATTGTGCATGTGGGTGTATTTTTTAACAAACATACAACTTCCATTTATTACCATACCATGAATATGATCTTAGGTGTCGGTACCCTCCTCTGTGATGTACATTGGATATAAAAAGTCTACACACCCCTGTTAAAATGTCAGGTTTCTGGGAAGTAAAAAAATTAGAGAAAGATAAATCATTTTAGAACTTTTTCCACCTTTAATGTGACCTATAAACTGCACAACTCAATTGAAAAACAAACTGAAATCTTTAAGGTGGAGGGAAGTAAACAAAAAAACCTAAAATAATGTGGTTGCATAAGTTTGACTTATAACTAGGGATGTAGCTGTGTTCAGAATTAAGCAATCACATTCAAAACCATGTTAAATAAGAGTCATCACACACCTGCCATAATTTAAAGTGCCTCTTATTAACCCTGAATAAAGTTCAGCTGTTCTAGTAGGTCTTTCCTGACATTTTCTTAGTTGCGTCCTACACAAAAGCCATGGTCCGCAGAGAGCTTCCAAAGCATCAGAGGGATTTCATTGTTAAAAGGTATCAGTCAGGAGAAGGGTACAAAAGAATTTCCAAGGCATTAGAGTGGAGAACATATGGCACAACAGTGACATTACCAAGAACTGGATGTCCCTCCAAAATTGATGAAAAGACGAGAAGAAAACTGGTCTGGGAGGCTACCAAGAGCTCACAGCAACATTAAAGGAGCTGCAGGAATATCTGGCAAGTACTGGCTGTGTAGTATACAATCTCCCGTATTCTTCATATGTTTGGGCTTTGAGGTAGACGGCAAGACGGAAGTCTTTTCTAACGAAGAAAAACATCCAAGCCCAGCTAAATTGAGCAAAACACATCTGAAGTCTCCCAAAAACATGTGAGAAAAGGTGTTATGGTCTGATGAAACCAAGGTTGAACTTTTTGGCAATAATTCCAAAAGATATGTTTGGCGCAAAAACATCACTGCATATAACCAAAAGAACACCATACCCACAGTGAAGCATGGTGGTGGCAGCATCATGCTTCTGGGCTGTTTGTCTTCAGCTGGAACTGGGGCCTTATTCAAGGTAGAGGGAATTATGAACAGTTCCAAATACCAGTCAATATTGGCACAAAACCTTCAGGTTCTGCTAGAAAGCTGAACAAGAAGAGGAACTTCATCTTTCAGCATGACAACGACCCAAAGCATACATCCAAATCAACAAAGGAATGGCTTCACCAGAAGAAGATTAAAGTTTTGGAATGACCCAGCCAGAGCCCAGACCTAAATCCAATCGAAAATCTGTGGGGTGATCTGAAGAGGGCTGTGCACAGGAGATGCCCTCGCAATCTGACAGATTTGGAGTGTTTTTGCAAAGAAGAGTGGGCAAATCTTGCCAAGTCAAGAAGTGCCATGCTTATAGGCTCATACCCAAAAAGACTGAGTGCTGTAATAAAATAAAAAGTTGCTTCAACAAAGTATTAGTTTAAGGGTGTGCACACTTATGCAACCATATCATTTTATTTTTTTATTTTTACTTCCCCCTCATATAAAAGATTTCAGTTTGTTTTTCAATTGAGTTGCATAGTTTATAGGTCACATTAAAGGTGGAAAAAGTTCTGAAATGATTTATCTTTGTCTCATTTTTTTACATCACGGAAACCTGCCATTTTAACAGGGGTGTGTAGACTTTTTATATCCACTGTATGTCATATATATATATATATATATATATATATATATATATATATATATAATAGACACTGAGCACATTATATCAATCAATGAGTACAGGTACCTTTTTTGTATAAATAATTTTTCATCATATTGCAGGCCCCAAATTTTTTTTTTTGGACTAGCTCCTAGATATTTTAAATAATATTTGCCAAGCCCTGCCTTATATGTAAGCACTCACTTCAGTCACATTTTTGACAACAATGAGCTACCAATGTCAGAGGTGAGGATATAAGAGAGTGGAATGTGCATCCTGTATTTAGTTTATAAGAAAGTATTTATGGTATTAGGGGTTAAAGGGTAAAGCAAATAAGGCTGCTTAGCTGAGGAGACCCCTACTTTTTCTTGCCCAGGGACCCACAAATGGTAAGAGTGGCCCTGTCCAATAGAACTAATGCCTTCCTACAAAAGGACCAAGAGAAAATAAATTAATTTTCAGTATTCACATTATTATTTATCTTTTATATGTTGCCTGCAGGAGGAACGAATATGGATTCAAGTGGACCTCGGTAAGGGCTTTAAAACAAACATATTGTCAGCTTTTTGTGTCAGGTATTATACACTGAGCTATACCTGTATATCTGCATCTAAAGTGATCAGATATGAGGCTAGTAACTGAAAACAAACAAGGTAATGAATTGTGTTTTTATTTTAATCAGATTGAGTATAATGAAGAAAATTTTAAATAATTTAAGCAAACTGCTATGGCAAACTCTACAAATATTTCTCATAGCAGCTTCATTTTAATAACGGGATAATACATGAACTGTTATTATTTAGAGACAGTGCACTTTTTACAGGCTACTAATGGCTGGATGATACTGTCAGATATCAGATAGTTTCTGACACCATTTGTCATACTGGTACCTATACAGCTCATTAAAAAATTATTAAAAATAACAACATCCCACAATCAGTGGCAGAACAATTTATTTTGTAGGTCCCCCTTCAGGCTAGATCTTTGGGACACCCTTTAAGCAAAGCCTCAATGACAATACAGTGTCTCAAAAATACTGTACACTTAAATGTCTGTGAGTGTTAGCTAAATGTAAAAGGTGCGTGTATGTGTATATGCATGTATGTATGTATATATATATATATATATAACCCACAAATAGAGAATCAAAAGGAATTCACACCACTGTTCTTTAAGTTGGTACTACCTCATAAATAAATCCAGATTAAAAATAAAATCTAGCATACATACTGAGTTTACAAACAGACAAGCACAAAGCATTACACTGTAGGTTTAGTTTACAGGGGAGTACAGAGGGGAAGACCTGATGCATCACTACTGATTGCAGAGCCCACTAAAGGTGTGGGCCCAATCTCAACTGAGTCCTCTGAGAACCCTGTAGTTACACACCTGCTGCTCTGCTGCTCATTCTTAAGACTGCAAAACAAGTACATTAACCCAGACAGGGTTCATGACAGGGTTAAATTGTCTACATCAAAACAGGGTTCATTTGTCTACATCCAGATCGCGATCGCATCCTGGAAGCGCTGTTGGCTTCAGAACAGCCAAACAGAGAGGACGTTCAATTCAGTCCTAATGGCGCTAAAGCCCGGCACGGGTAGGACGGAATACAACGTCACAACGTAGTTAAAAGGTTAAATAGGCTGCTTTAGCTTTTTTAATTCCAAGATCACCATTATTGTGCACATACTCAGAGCCTAGACAGGCAATGATTGCTGCGTACACACTGTGCACTTGCTTGATTGTCAGTCAAGTTCATACATAAAAAGTTTATCTACCAGCTAGTTGCTATGTACCGTATGACATCAGCAATTTTATTTTAAGGAACTTATTTTGCTAAGTGATAATAAAGTACCGTCCTAGCATACTTTGCCTCTTTAAAGACTGCTCTTGGGTGGACACTAAGCGCCTAATGCTAAAGGGACCCTTGGCTCTAATAAATTGACCCCTAGCGGTCAGGGAAGTGGATAATCAAAGAGAAAATTATTAAAGTGCCAAAAGGACAAAGGCTGGGTCTAAGTGAAAATATATCATTTATTACAATAAATATAGAAAACAATTAAAATATGTCTGGAGTACATAAAAATATATAAATTATATATATATCCTGGATCCAAGATTTAACAATAAGTAAAACAATAAATAAAAGCAATAAGTAAAAACAGATGTATCAAAAACTTGATTTGATCAGTACTTCGAATGGTTTGGAAATCTGATTTGTTGTGAGCAATGGTACAAGCTATGTATCTTAATGAGTGGCTGTCTAATTATGTCGACAGTGCTAAGGAGGGTAGATTGAATGTTGTTTGATAGAGTGTGAGTGCTCTTGTAACAAATTGGTGTGAAAAAAATAATAATAAATTGGTGTGAAAAAAATAATAATAAATTGGTGTGAAAAAAGTTGAAAAGATGGTGCTAACAAAGGTTAACAAAGAATAGTGTAAACCAACGATGTAAACACAACCAGCAATCCTTAGATTGTGTAGTGTAAGTGTGCAATTTGGTGATTCAAGTGTTAGAACATAATGGCAAACTCCAAAAAAGCCATATAAAAATATAATTTATATAAAATACAAAAAATCCAAAAATCCAAAATGGTCCTGAGAAAAGTGAACAGTCAAACAACAATGGAGAATGTCAGATTAGAAAGATTAAAATGAAAAAATGAAAAAATGAAGAAATGTACTTGTATGTCCCAAATAGATGTGGTGGTATTCCTCCCAGTGTTTTTTTCAAGTGTGAGATGTAGATAGGACTCCTAAGTGATGACCCAATCGGTCAGTTCAGTGTTCTGCCATATTGATCCTTTCTGTCAAAGAAACAAGAACAATAATAGTGCAGACGTATTACAAAATAGCTCCCTATCAGATCTGATGGCTGGATGATACTGTCAGATATCAGATAGTTTCTGACACCATTTGTCATACTGGTACCTATACAGCTCATTAAAAAATTATTAAAAATAACAACATCCCACAATCAGTGGCAGAACAATTTATTTTGTAGGTCCCCCTTCAGGCTAGATCTTTGGGACACCCTTTAAGCAAATCAGATCTGATAGGGAGCTATTTTGTAATACGTCTGCACTATTATTGTTCTTGTTTCTTTGACAGAAAGGATCAATATGGCAAAACACTGAACTGACCGATTGGGTCATCACTTAGGAGTCCTATCTACATCTCACACTTGAAAAAAACACTGGGAGGAATACCACCACATCTATTTGGGACATACAAGTACATTTCTTCATTTTTTCATTTTTTCATTTTAATCTTTCTAATCTGACATTCTCCATTGTTGTTTGACTGTTCACTTTTCTCAGGACCATTTTGGATTTTTGGATTTTTTGTATTTTATATAATTTATATTTTTATATGGCTTTTTTGGAGTTTGCCATTATGTTCTAACACTTGAATCACCAAATCGCACACTTACACTACACAATCTAAGGATTGCTGGTTGTGTTTACATCGTTGGTTTACACTATTCTTTGTTAACCTTTGTTAGCACCATCTTTTCAACTTTTTTCACACCAATTTATTATTATTTTTTTCACACCAATTTGTTACAAGAGCACTCACACTCTATCAAACAACATTCAATCCACCCTCCTTAGCACTGTCGACATAATTAGACAGCCACTCATTAAGATACACAGCTTGTACCATTGCTCACAACAAATCAGATTTCCAAACCATTCGAAGTACTGATCAAATCAAGTTTTTGATACATCTGTTTTTACTTATTGCTTTTATTTATTGTTTTACTTATTGTTAAATCTTGGATCCAGGATATATATATAATTTATATATTTTTATGTACTCCAGACATATTTTAATTGTTTTCTATATTTATTGTAATAAATGATATATTTTCACTTAGACCCAGCCTTTGTCCTTTTGGCGCTTTAATAATTTTCTCTTTGATTTGCCTCTTTAAAGACCCTGTGCTACTGATTTAAAGATTTTGAGGCAACAAATGTAGATCTTGTAGAGAAATGGGTAATTATCACTGATTTATAGGGTTGTATATGCACAGTTAAAGGTCATACAACTTACTATGCCGAGTTCTATTTTATTACTATTTATAATATTGGTGTTCATATACCAATAGATTATACATTATATTTAATCCAAAACTATTTTATTTGCAGAGATTATTCAGAGCATCCCAGAAGTACCTGTGAGTAACAGTATTAAAATATAATACAGAAGTAATCTACTAAGTGTCCACTGTCTCTGGGTTCAGATGGATATGTGTCTTTGCCTCAGATAACTTTACTGTATTTAAAGGTACATGATACCCAAATGTTGAAACACTTGAAAGTGGTGCAGCATAGCTGTAAAAAGCTGACTATAAAATATCACCTGAACATTTCTATGCTACCCCATTGTAAAGGACTTTAAGTAACCAATCAGTATGCCTGTCTCGGGACTTGCAAGGGAGTGTGCCTCGTGCACACTCATGTAATTTCCCTATTCAGTTTTAGGAAGTTTACTATGAAATCTCATGAGATCATAGTAAAACATTTCATGACCTCAGCACTGCTGATTGGCTGCTGATTGTTTCTTCTTTTTTTACCTGCAGCTGAGCAGTAACTGAAAGATAACTTTTAACAGAACACTTACTCTGGTGAGCTGAGGAAATTGTGAGGTAAAATATATTCCTTTATTACATAGAGATGTTCAGGGGATATTTTCCTGTCAGCTTTTTACAGTTATGCTGCATCCTTTTTTAAGTGCTTTAGCATATAAGTATTATGTCCCTTTAATGCCACAAAAAGGCCAGAGTCAGGATCTTTCTGTTTGACCACAAGGTGATATAATGAAAGTAGTAGGAGTATATTAAAGAGACAGTAAACAAATTGAAATGTTACTATAAAATATCTAGTTATGTGTAGTAAAATAACTTTGCAAAATTCTTTCCATATTTATTTTTCCCATTTTTATGTAATTTATGCACCCCGCTGACTTCTCAAGTCTAGCCCTGCTACACGTATTCCACTAACTGGCTTTTACTGCAACAACAACTGCAAAGCAATGGACTATATTCTAACTTTGATGACAGTGGCTAATCTTGTTGTCTGCAGACTCCAAAAAAGTCAAGTGGTGTGTGGAGTTTGGCTATTGAAAACCAATTACATCAAACAAGGTTTTGATTTGTTTAAAAATGGTTTGACCTGGCTGCTTTTATTCTATAGCAACACAACAGAAATGTCTTGTAATTACAAGCTGTTTACTGTCCCTTTAACTATATTTGCTAAGGCACAAAAATTGTAAAAATCGTGCCCATTGTATTATATCTAAAGTGTATTTATGGTTAATGTATGTTATTGTAATGATGTTCTCTTTCTTTTGTATATATTAAAGGGAATGTTCTTCCTTTGTGCACTGTTCTTAAAGGGACAGTCAACTCCAGAATTGTTATTGTTTAAAAATTTAGATAATCCCATTATTACCCATTCCCCAGTTTTGCATAACCAACACGGTTATATTAATATACTTTTTACCTCTGTGATTGCCTTGTATCTAGGAATCTGCAGACTGCCTCCTTATATCAGTTCTTTTGACAGACATGCATTTTAGCCAATCAGTGACATACTGTTGTATATTATTGTATTGTATAATCTTTGAGGGTTAAACTAAAGACTGTCTTAGGCTAAGCAGTCTTAAAAAAACGTTTACTGATAACAACTTTTATGAAACATATAATTAAATAATTAAAGGGACAGTCTATTTCAGAATTGTTATTGTTTAAAAATATAGATGATCCCTTTATTACCCATTTTTGCATAACCAACACTGTCATAATAATATACCTAATAATAAGTCCAATATACCTTGGAGTGCAACTTTTGTACTTAAAGGGACATTCATTTTTTATTTTTTTGTTAATGCTTCATAAATGAATCAATGTAATTTAAAAGATCTGCGTGCAAAATATACCGTATGTTTTGAAAGCAATTGAAACTGTTACTTTCTTAGAAAATGATTAATTGTCCTGTAGGTTTAGGACACACCCTTGGTGTTTATATTGCCTCATTTGCTGTGGCCAATTAGGGAAAGATTTAAAAAGGAACTGCACGCATCAACCAATCAATATGCACCTCAGTGTGGGCCAGGGTACTGCCTTTCCTGGAATGTATGCCAGCCTCTCTGGGGGATAAATAACAATTAAAGAAGAACTAAATAATGAAACCATAATGGAGGGCCACCCAGAAAAAAGCACAATATAAGTTGTTATTATTATTTTTATATTACTAAGTTGAAAAATTATGCATAATTAAATATTTTAGTGGAATTCAATTTTGAGTTTTAAGTGTGCTACAATTTATTTTGCTCTGCTTCTTGCTTAACTTGTTAATATGTTTTTTTCCAGCATCCACTCCAAATGATGATGCGGACTATATGTAAGTTAAAATGCTTCCTTTATGCCATATAGATTTATGGAACATCTCAAAATATGTATTGATCTATTTGTTCTATTTAAATTTTAAAGACATTTTCCCAATTGATTCATTAGTTTTCGGTCTGTTTAGCCTTGTGGATTTTTTTTTTATTATTTCTTATACAAAATTAAAAATTGTATTTGTTTCATCTTAGAGAAGGTGTTTCCTAACGCATTACAGTGTATGTTTTTTAAATAGATGTTTTTTGTTTTGAATGAACCAACTTTTTCTGGGGGAGTTGTCCCTGTTAGTCAGTGAGCAATAAATATTTAGGTTTTAGTTGCACTTCCTGTTGTTTTCACTTTATATTTAAACAGCTTTTAGTTTAGCCTTTCCCTGCAAAAAACTTTCTAAAATATCTAGACTGTGTTCATTTGTAGCCAGAAAATATAAATAAATAGTAAAATGTTCCTTTAATAATCATATGTTTTCCCCCCTTTTTTAAAGTTGAATATTTAGAACCCTATTAAAAATAAATGTTTAATGTTCATAAAAATAAAGTAGGATATACAATAACACATAAAACCTGCCACCCGTCAGAGTTGTTTCAGTCACTGTCCTGCAGCCATGGTGCTGTCACACTGAATACCAGGAAAATCTTTTCTCACAAAACAAAAATAAATAAATATATAAATAAAAATAAATAAAATGATATTTCAGCTTACTACAATTCTTCCTTTGATTTTTATTTTGTCTCCCTTCAGTAATCCAGTTTCTGCACCTTACTATAATTTTGGTGAGTGAATTGAAAACAAAATGGCTTCCTTAAGATTTGAGAACACCAGTCCTCAGTCACAGAGATGTCTACTGGTTTCTGTTCTTTAAAATAATTGCGTAAGACATTATACAAGTTTTTTTCAAAATCCTGTAAATATGTAAATATATGTGATATTTATAAATATTATAATGATCAGGCAATTTTAATCTAGTGCTTTTCATGTGTGTTATTTCTTTATAGATTTGGTTTCTTCTGGTTATGAAAATGTCTTCACTCCTAAATATCAGTGCATTGAATCAGGTACTAATTTTCTAATTCTCATATAGGGCCACATTACAAGTGGAGCGGTATTTAATGCTCCTGCTCTTACTACTCTAGAAGTAGTAAGCTTTTTGGGTGCTTCGGGTAGTGCTCGTATTACAAATTGAAACCAAACTGTTTTCGCACAAGCTTTAACCTAATGCTGGCAAAAAGCCGAAGTTAGGATATTGCGTTAACGTATTCTCCCATAGAAGTCAATAGAGCAAAAAAAGTGGGAAGAAAACCTAACACACTACTCGCACGCAAACCCGATCACATATTCTCAAGTGAGCTATACCGACATGAAAATATTAATATTTCACATTCCAATGTTCTTCACATAGCAAAATAGACTCTATTTATTAATAAATACATATATATATATATATATATATATATAGCGATCTTCAACAAAGGACTGCACTCACTGGGTTTCCAAAAACATTCTTATTTATTAGGTAACGTTTCGGGATTCACAGATCCCTTCCTCAGACCAGAACAAACATACAACTCAACATAGTGATATATAAATACTTTAAGCCACACCCACCACCAAATCAAAACAGTGAATTGCGCCAAAAATAGGGTTGTCATGGTGATAACCCCTATGTATCTCAGTGTAACCAAACTACTAATCCCAAAAAGATCAACTACAATTCAGTAGTGTACAGATGCTAACATAACCATATGAGTCATTATATATGTTACTTTAATAAATACTTATAAGACATATATGAGTCCCTGTTCAATCCTAATTTATATCATTAGATTAGTGGCAAAGGTAAATTAAATGGTATCATAGTTAATATCAAGCATTCAATCACATAGGGTAATTCTATACCTATTAGTTTCTAGCATGAATATAAATAGCAATATTAAACATGCAGTTACAGCGGTAATACAGATGTGTCAGATCATATCCGAAATATATTAATCACTCAGCATAATGAATTAGTGTTGTTGGTCCGTTATAGATCTTATGACAATGTGGGCCCTCCAGATTATGTTAGCGGTATTGGATGTACAAATGTCAACTCATGTTTATACCATATGTGCACACAAGCATTATGTAGGTATCTGCCATCATATCTTCTGAGGCCTAACACAAAGAAAAGGCACTTACTTTCTATTAGCACATGTCCTAAGTGATGTATAGGTAGGATTGTATCTGATCCTGGTATGAGACGCGCCCCCAGTGAACAGCTCCTGTGTCAATAGTGTCCGTTAGCCTAGCGCATGGCTAATTAGCATACGCCGATGACGTATGCGTGTGTGTTCACGCGTAGTCACGGTAACTCTGTTGCCATCTATGCATAGCTAGTTTACAGTCCACATCGGTTATTGCGCTTATGCGAGCTAGGGGAAAATTTTTCAAAGCTGAGTCATATTTCAACAGTCCCATTTTATAGCGCCATAACTTAGTGTTTAAAAAGGACAAAAATAAGGTGTATATACTAAATGGTGTAATCTGTCCTATTCGGTGCCATGATCTATGCACAGTCCCATAACTGTCATACAGCAATTGTTAGCGATGGGGAGAGATGCATATATATTAAGTATTATACTGTATTCCTAACATAATGCTAACATGTGTGGTGGCAGTTTATACACAACAGGGTAATCCATATTGCATTTAAATATAGAGAAAGTATACAAACATATAGACCTATGTTTAAGTAATAATAGTAAAGCATAAAACCTTGTGCTTGGACCCTCAGGTATCCATACAGTAGAACCTCAAATTCTATCATTGGTTCACTGTTATAAGTGGCAATCAAAGTTAATCACTGACAACCTTAGCTTATTAACAGAGGCGAGTTATTAGTGAAACATTGGTACTCTAGACATTCATTGGTCCAACCACTCAGGTAATCCATGTATTTGGTTTTTACCCATTTATATAGGTTCCACAACCAGACCTTCAACCAGTCCCAGAGTATCTGGGGTACCCTTCCATAACCCATATGCCATGTACTAATGTGGCCTGCATGTCCCCGTGTGTTGCCATCATATGGGTCCAAACAGTACTCATGGGTGGGTCCCACCAAGTGTGTGTCATACTAGAGCATATGACCCTCACTGGTTAGTTAACCACCTAGAGTAAAATGAAGCAGGGTCACATTGGTGCGTAATACCCGTGCCAAAGTCCAGCCATTATTTGTGTCCCACAAAAGTGGGTGTAGGTGTGTCATCACACAAGTAGGCTAGGAGGTAATAGGATAATATTCTTATCACAGGAAGCAGCGCCAGTCATTAGACATATTCAGGCCATTAGGGTGCAGGGTACCAAGTCTATGAATCCATCTGGACTCCATCCGGAGTAGGGTTGTATCCCTATCTCCGCCTCGTTTGAGAGCTGGAACGTGGTCAATTAAGATAAACCTTAGGTCAGTAACTTTATGTTGGGCCAAGAGAAAGTGTCTTGCCACAGGTTGGTCCGATGTTCCTTTATCCAAAGCGATCCTTATTGCAGATCTGTGATTAGCCATCCTCAGTCGTGCGTTGTCCGTCGTCTTTCCAACATAAAATTGGCCACAACAGCAGCTTAACAGGTAGATCACATGGGTAGTTGTACAGGTAATGAAGTGTCTTATTGTGTACTTCTGAGTCGTGTGCGGGTGTCTAAAAACTTTACATGGGATCATTCCACTGCATGTAGTGCATCCCAGGCATCTATAACAGCCTTTCTTCTTGGTTTTAAGCCATTGTTCTTTCATATAGCATTGTTGTGGGTCTGTGGACATGAGTAGGTCCCTAAGGCTCCTTCCACGTCTGTATCCCATTATGGGGGGATCCATATGTTCAAAAGGTAATCCAGGATCTGTCGCTAGGATCTCCCATCTCCTTCTGATATCCTGTGCCATCCTCTCCTTCCCTTTATTGTAGGTGGTGGTAAAGATCATCCTCTCTTTTCCAGTCTGTTCCAAACGGTTGGCCTTGTTTCCCTCCTGGGTGGTCACTTCATCTATGACACTTCGAATAAGTTCCATTTTATATCCTCTCTGTAGGAACTTTTCAGTCATCATTTGTAGTTGTGTTTCACGGTTAATGGTTTCAGTGTTGTTTCTTAATACCCGGATCATTTGTGACTTTATGATTGCCTTTCTAGTGTGTGGAGGGTGGTTACTGGTTGCTTCAAGTATTGAATTCCTGTCTGTGGGCTTGGTATAGAGAGTAGTAAATAGTTTGTCCTGTTTTTTATAGATTCTGAGGTCTAAAAAGTCAATGCAGTTTTGATCATACTTTAGCTCAAATTTAATAGGCGACTCAATTGCGTTCAGTCCTGTTACCCAATCATTCAATGAGTCCTCTGTGCCCTGCCATATTAGAAAGACATCATCTATGTACCTTTTATAGTGTCTTACTGTATCTATGTTATACACGTCTATGATGTCACGCTCATAGTGTTCCATGTAGAGATTAGCATATGATGGGGCCATATTTGACCCCATTGCTGTCCCCATGAGTTGTTGGTAACATGTGCTTTCAAAGCGAAAGTAATTAAGGGTCAAACATTTTTCCAGTAGATCAAGAATCAGAGAGATTGGAGGTTCCACATAGGGGAATCGTGTCAGAGACAATGCAACCGCCTTTAGTCCATCAGTGTGGGGGATGACAGTGTACAGACTTCTCACGTCCATGGTGACCAAAAGGTCATTGTTGCCAATCTCATCCACGGTGTTTAGTATGGTAATGAGATCACCAGAGTCCCTAATGTAGGAGTCCATTGATCTTACTAGGGGCTGTAGGAGGGCGTCAATAAATATTGCTAGGGGTTGCAGCAAGGACCCTCTAGCTGACACAATTGGCCTCCCTGGAGGGTTTTTTTGGTCCTTGTGTATCTTGGGTAAAGTATACAAAATTGGATGAATGGGGAACATAGTGTTGAGGAAATTATATTCATCCAAGCTGATCCAGTTCAGCTGGCGTGCTTCAGACAATACACTCTCAATATCCCTTTTGAATTCATTAGTTGGATCTCTGGTAAGTTTTTTGTAGGTCTTATGATCATCTAGTTGGCGGAGTATTTCCTTGCGATACTGGTCATAGTTCATTACTATAATTGCTCCTCCCTTGTCCGCTGGGCGAATGACGATCTCAGTGTCATTGGATAGTGATTTAAGTGCCATTCTCTCTGCTCCATTCAGGTTGGGTCTGTGTTTTATACATTCCAGTTCCTTGGTGTCGTTTCCAATCATTCTGGTGTAGGTTTTAATATATATATATATATATATATATATATAATGGTATTTTGGTACAATATATATACTGTATATACCTATATATCTATATATATATATATATATATATAAAGATGATTTTGTTTGAATGTTGGATTACCTCCTTAAATCTATTTTACCTTTGGATTTAGAGTCTTTTTGTGCATGCTGAAAACATCAAGACTACTGTTTGGGATCTAAATATAATGCTGGATTTGCTCTCTGGTTTTAAATACACTTTTCATTTACTTAAACTATCAAGTCTGCTGTTTGTGATCTGATTTGCCAACTGGGACTACTCTGGATTTAAAGACACTTTATGTTTGCTGAAAGCATCAAGGTTACTGATTGGGATCTAAATTATGTGCTATTCTATTTATGTCATGATCTACACTGCCTAATGGGAAAAGTAGAAAGTTAATACCAGAGCAGAAAGAGCACTCCAAGAGGCCAACCACGAATCCATAGGAAGTACAAGGGATCTATTCATCATCAGAGGCATATCCCTGCATACTCCAAGAGGTCAACGAACATCACAAGCAGGATACAAGGAGGAAACCCAATCATCTATATATACCCCCAGTGCGGCATACTTACCTCATTCGATTGAGGTAAGATCTGGTAAGGGTATTATATACCAACTATATCTATACAACCACTACATCTGGAGATTCACTACGATTTATATTACTTCTAGGACTCATATGAACATCGTTTCAGAGTTCATATATTTTATATGCTATTTTTAGCTGGACTTTTTATTGTTATTTTATTTTAATATATATATATTTTTCTTTTATTTTTTCTTTTATTTTCTATGTTCTTATTTGCTTTTTCCCATCTTTTATTCCTCACATACCACATCAGTATATTGGACATATAGGCGCTGTATCCACCTTTGAATATATATATATATATATGTATAGATATATAAAGATATATAATGTCTATTTATAAATACATAGAACATATTCTGCTATATGCAGAACATTGGAATTTTAAATATTTACAATAAATACACAGTATAATATGTTATTAAATATGACTATTGCATTAATATGCTTTTTTTATGTTTTCATTTACTTAACTGCAAAGGGCTCCATTGCATTTATGTATATGTTTTTATGTGTGTACATATGTATTTATGTTTATATGTGTATCTATATATATACAGACGTAAATACATATATACACATATAAATACATCTGTACACACATATAAACATATATATATATATTGTATATATATATATATATATATATATATATACATATTTAGATATCAATATATCTCTATGTTAAAGCACTTTGCATCTCTGAGACCTCATATCTTTGAGCCCTTATAACTTTGTTGTGCAATTTTTTAAATAATTTTTATCAGATAGTGTTTTTATGAGTGTAACTATACTTTATAATGTATTTGAGATGTAGTTTTGAGGACACGCTATCCTGACGCTCATTAATTTAACTTTGTTTTTAAGTGATTGCGTTTACTTTCAACTTGTAATATGAGTGCAAAACTTGACGCGCACCAGCAACAAAACCCCTTTACACTAGCGTGTAACTGTTATTGCGCTGTTAGAGTGTACTGTACATAAGTGATGCAATATATTGCATATATTTATACACATATAAAAGAAGGTAAGAACAGCACTCGTGAGAGATTGCAATCCAGATACATATAGGAAGATTGAAATAGAATGTGAAAACACTTGACAGGTGTTAAGGAAGTGAAATGATAGTAATTCAAGATGATGATTAACCTCTAGCCACCCCAGTCTGAGAGATTCTCAACTATAGTTTCTGCAAATGATCCTTGAGGATTCTGGAAACTTAAGTTTTAGAACTCCTACTCTAACTAGCTCAGGCGATCAGCTGATACAGATAGCTGGCGAGATAAACATGGCCGCTTCCGTCCTTGCAACCTGCACTTCGCCACTTCGAACATATCGATCTTGTGTTGATTTGTCTAAACGAAAGTGCAGGCTGCTCCCACTAGCACACCCTACCAACTCCCCATGAACGCCTATACCTACTACACACCTAAGCTACACTCCCCCTGCTCCGCCTCGCTACCTCCACCAACCGCCTATACCTACATCAAAGTTAATCTACACTCCCCCTTCACCGCCCAGCTAACTCCCTCTGACCGCCTACACCTACGTCACGCCTAACCTACACATCCCTGGAATGCCCAGCTAAGTCCCTAATAATCCCTACACTGATGTCATGTCTAACCTACACTCCCCTGGAACGCCCCAGCTAACTACCACATACTGCCTACTGTCAAAAAAGAACTTACTATAATAAACTATACTATAAATCTTAAAACTCCTCATTATAACTATGAAGCTATGTCACTAAAGTTATAATCAATGTTTAAATAATGTGTGACAGAGATGCTCTAAAACGCTGGCGGCCAATTGCTGGAGGGCCGGCAAGACCTCACCAGTCTAGCTGAGCTCCTGGAACTCGCCATACTGGAATTGAGCCCCAGTCTGCCGCTTCTTAAAAGGGGTGCCAATTGAGTAGGGTGCAGGGGATCAAATCCTTCTTTTAGTATGTTGTCGGCAATTTGATGAGGCTCCTAGGGATACCACTTGTTTGGGGGTGCTTCCTTCTGGGAGGAATGGAGGACCCTTCAATTCCGGCCCCCCATAACTACCAGGCACCCTGTTTTCAGGGTAAAAAGTGGCTTTAGATAATTCCACCATGAAAATAGAAGAACTGGTGAGCTTTAGGAATCTCGCCAGCCCAGAGAACTGTAGATCATCGGGCCCTTAGTCACAAGCCTTTCCACAAATGTCGCAGGGACTTGCCTTTAAACCTTTTGGAATTGCTCATTTGTGATGCTATTTTTGTTGCCATTAAAGGGATGATAAGGTCAGACATTTTCTATGTATTATTAAACAGTATTAATATCTATAAAATTTTGTTCAAATACCTTGCACTGCACTTTTTCTGCCTTTCTCAAGCTATTGCGGCTTAAAGAATTGTAGATTTCCAAACCCACCTGGAGGCTAATTTGGATTAGCCATTCCCTGCAGTTCAGGGTACTTGGATCAAGCCAATGCATGCTCTCTGATGTGCAAAATTGTAATGCATGCTCATTGTATTATCTAATTCCATCGCTGACGTCTGTGGTCTAGTGGTCATGTGACCGCAGTCATTCCCGGGTCAGAGCTGGAGACATAGGCGCAGCATCAGCACCACTTATTCAATATTGGAGAACCAGAGAGGTATCTTTGTTAGGGTCAGTATAAATGAATCTCCCCTAGAAATACAAGCATTTCAAAAAAGCATTTTATAATAATTGCGATCATGTACAAACTATTACTTAATTGATCACCCCAGTCTAAATAAGCAATGCAATTTCGGTGCACTTTTTTAATCAGCCCATGGACAAACGATCACAATTCTGAAAAATGAATTATAGAAACAATTAAAATAATTAAACTAATAAATTTATTTAATTATTATTAATACATAAAATATACATATGCAGCATCAGTGAATCATAGCGTAGCAATTACAAAGAAAAGACATATACTATTGCGTGTGCGGCAAAATTGTCAGACCTGGCAAAAGTCTTCATGTACAGCTTTGCCCATGCGCGTGAAAATTATTGCACATGCGCACAAGTTGGTAGGTGTCTAAATATGTAAATGTATCCAGATACTATATGTGTCTAGTAGAGTATGCAAGAGCGCCCTTTGTAGATTACATTCACATTTACATATACTAGTTAAACGTTTGCATTTAAAAAAGTGATGTTTTTAGGTTGACTTTTCTAATCCTTTCAGTTTCATGCTGCAGTATGTCTTTGGCAGTATTGTCTAAAGGGCTTTATGGTTAAAGGGACATTGTGCACTAGATTTTTCTTTGCATAAATGTTTCGTAGATGATCCATTTATATAGCCTATACAGTTTTTTTTTTTTTTTTTTTTAAAGTATAGTCTTGCTTATTTTTAAATATTATTGCACTGATTTTTAGACTCTTAACCGAGCCCCAAAGTTTTAGGATAATACTGATGTATACCCACTTTAGCTTGCTCCTGTTTGTGTATAGAGTCTTTTCATATGCAGAGGAAGTGTCTGCTCTCTGTGCTATAGAACCACTTGCAGTGGGTGTTCCAGCTAACCTTTTCAACAGAGCTAAACTGGGAGCTTTTAAAGGGACAGTCTACACCAGAATTTTTATTGTTTGAAAAGATAGATAATCCCTTTATTACCCATTCCCTAGTTTTGCATAACCAACACAGTTATATAATTACACTTTTTACCTTTGTGATTACCTTGTATCTAAGCCTCTCCAAACTGCCCCTTTATTTCAGTTCTTTTGACAGACTTGCATTTTAGCTAATCAGAGCTGGCTCACTGGAACTCCACATGCGTGAGCACATTGTTATCTATATAACAAACGTGAACTAAAACCCTCTAGTGGTGAAAAACTATCAAAATGCCCTGAGAGAAGAGGAGGCCTTCAAGGGCTTAGAAATTAGCATATGAACCGCCTAGATTTAGCTTTCAACTAAGAATACCAAGAAAACAAAGCAAAATTAGGGATAAAAGTAAATTGGAAAATTGTTTAAAATTACTTTCTCTATCTGAATCATGAAAGTTTATTTTGGTCTAGACTGTCCCTTTAAGTAAGTTTTTAAACGTTTTTATTCTGGATTTTTAGATCTATGCATATTATTCTTTATAGTAGTGTCTATTACATGCAGTTAAATGCAAATTGGTGTATATTGTCCATTTAAGTCTTGTTCTGCTGATATCGTTTCTAAATCCAGGCTTTTATCTTTCTTTCAGAGAAAGATGTTGTTTGGTTTCTATTATTTCCACTGTGATGAAAGGTAAAGGAGCTTAGGACTAGAAGTCTAAGGGTAAATTTTAAACTTCAAATTGTTTTTTGTATCACAAATTATTTCCTGGGCAAAGGATGTCGAATTTCTGCTATTCAAATTTCTGGAGTGGACAACTGGGAAACAGTTTTTCTCAGTCGCTAATCCTTGCATCCAGGAGAGTGGTCTCTTCATCTGGATGTTTTCATTTAGATAGTGGATCTTTGAGGTCTCACAGAGTTTGATCTGATGGTCGCTTGTTTGAATCTCTAACTTTACAGATATTGTACAAGGTCCATGGATCCTCAAGCAATGTTTGTGGGTGCTCAGGTAGTTCCATGATCATCTCAACTTGCTTCTGTTTTTTCCACTTCTGTTTTTTCCTATCAGGTTAATTGCCAAGATTAAACAGGAGGGAGCATCAGTGATTCTTAGTGCTCCAGCTTGGTGTCCCAGAGTTAGGTATGCTGATTTAGTTCAGATGTCCAGTTGTCCTCTTTGGTCTCTTCCTTTGTATCCAGTCCTTCTGTCACAATGTCTCAAATATCTAGGCTTAATGGCATGGAGATTGAATGAATAGTTTTTTAGCAGAGAGGATTCTCTGATTCTGATATTGAGACTCTGATACAGTCTTGTAAGCCTGTGTCCAGGAAGATTTATTATAAGGTTTGGAGGATTTTTTTTGGTGTAAGGTTTATGTTTTTTCTGGCATTCTTTTAGAATTCCCAGGATTTTGCCGTTTTTGCCAGTTGGTTTGGATAAGGGTTTGGATATCAGATTTCAGCTCTTTTAGTTTTTTTTCTCTAGAAGATTGATAATCTTCCAGATATTTATAGTTTTGTTCAGGCTAGAGTTAAGCATTTTCTATAATCTATTTTCTCCTCTTTTAAAGGGACAGTCAACACCAGAATTGTTGTTGTTTTAAAAGATAGATAATCCCTTTATTACCCATTCCCCAGTTTTGCATAACCAACGCAGTTATACTAATATACTTTTTACCTCTGTGATTAACTTGTATCTAAGCATCTTCTGACAGCCCCCTGATCACATGACATTTTATTTATTATCTATTGACTTTCATTTTATTCAATTAGTGCAGTGTCTGCCACAATCCACGGGGGTGCTCACAATGTTATCTATAGGGTTTACCTGAACTAGCTCTCCCCTGCTGGGAAAAGCAAATACAAAAGCATGTGATTAGAGGCGGCCTTCAAGGGCTTAGAAATTATCATATGAGCCTTCCTAGGTCTAGCTTTCAACTAAGAATACCAAAAGAACAAAGCAAAATTGGTGATAAAAGTAAATTGGAAAGTTGTTTAAAATGACATGCCCTATTTGAAACATGAAAGTTTTTTTTGGACTTGACTGTCCCTTTAAGTCTTATCTTGGTTTAGAAGGCTTTATAAGTTCCTTCTGTTGAGCCTATGCATAAGGTTTTCTTTCTTTCGCCTTTGTCTTTTGTAAGAAGAGCTTCTGAGTTATCTGCTCTTTCTTGTGATTCTCCTTATCTTATTTTTTAAGTATAAGACAATTTTTAGGACTAAATTAGTTTTCTTGCCTATGGTTGTATCTTCTGATAATATGTCAGGAAATTGTTGTCCCCTCTTTGTGTCCTAATCCATAAAATTCTTTAGTTTTTTTTGCATATCTTAGATGTTAGAGTGTTAGTATTTTGTTGATGCTACTATAGTTTTTTAGACAAACTTCTAGTTTCTTTGTGCTCTTTTCTGGTTTCTGGAAAGGGCAGATAGCTTCTGCCATTTCTTTGTCTTCTTGGTTAAGACTTCTGATCCATACGGCTATTTTAAGGAGGCAGGTCAGTCTCCACCTTAATGGATTACTACTCATTCAACTAGTTTAGTTGCCATTTATTTTCCTTTTAGGAATTAGGTTTCAGTTGACCAAATTTGCAAGACAGCGACTTGGTCTTCTTTGCATACTTTTACTCATTCTACCATTTTGATGTTTTTGCTTCTTCTGAGGTGGCCTTTGGTAGGAAAGTCATTCAGGCAGTTGTCTCAGGATGAGTTGGTTGTTTTTTAATTGCATTGTTTTGCCCCTGTTTGGGTTCTTTGGGGTTGTGGATTTAGTTTATAAGTAAAAAAATATGTTTTTTTAAATCCCACCCCTTATGTTTCAATAATTGTGGACTCAATAGCTTGTGTATTAGTTCCCAGGAGAAATGGATCGTGGAATCTCACCACCTTTATGAAAGAAAACATAATTTATGCTTACCTGATAAATTAATTTCTTTCAGGGTGGTGAGAGTCTACAAGACCCCACCCTTTTGGGGGGTTTTCTGGTGTTGTTTTTATTTATTTATTATTGTCAGGTATTTGTAGAGCGCATCTTTTTCCCTGCTCCTTTTATGTTTCTTATTTCTATTCCTACCTCTGTTGCTTGGCTATACGTTTCACTGAGGTCCCAGTGAGGTGGGAGGGGTTTTATAGAGCTCTTGGGGTTTTGGAATCTTTGCCGCCTCCTAGTGGTAGGGAAGAGTAATTCCCAGGAGAAATGGATCGTGGACTCTCAACACCAATAAACAAATTAATTTATCAGGCAAGCATAAATTATGTTTTTTAAAATTTAATTCCAGCATTTAAACATGTATTTAGATTATTTGGCAAATTGGCATATTGTATACACGTGTAAACACCCACACCCACGTAAACACACATATAAACAATTAAAGAGACAGTCTACACCAGAATTGTCATTGTTTTAAAAGATAGATAATTCCTTTATTACCCATTCCCTAGTTTTGCATAACCAACACAGTTATATTAATGCACTTTTTACCTCTGTGATTACCTTGTATCTAAGCCTCTACAAACTGCCCCCTTATTTCAGTTCTGTTGACAGACTCGCATTTTAGCCAATCAGTGCTGACTCCTATGTAATTCCGGATGCGTGAGCACAGTGTTATCTATATGAACCTCCTAGGTTTAGCTTTCAACTAAGAATACCAAGAGAACAAAGCAAAATTGGTAATAAAAGTAAATTTGAACATTGTTTAAAATTACATGCCCTATCTGAATAATGAAAGTTTATTTTGGACTACACTGTCCCTTTAAATACACACATACATAAAATAATTTCATGCCGAGGTCAAGTGTTTTTACATCAGAACTCAGTCTGCCTCATCCCAGCTTGGTGGGAATGGATGAGGCTTTTTGGGAAAGGGTTATCCACTTAACTGTCAGGCAGACCCTTGTGTGCACTATGCAGTGTACTTACTTTTCACTCCCATGGTGGCCACTGGGTATATAAGGCTATATATATATATATATATATATATATATATATATATATATATATATATATATATATATGTATATGTGTTTAGTGATCTCCAATAGCTAAACTTTGTAATACATTTTTTCTAAATCCGGACTTGCTCATGCAAGCATGCGCCTAGATTTAGAGTTTTCGGCCAAAGGGGTGCGTCAGCTACGCGCGTTTTATTTCTAGCGCTGCTTCTAAACAACGCTGGTATTTAGAGTTCTCTGAAGGGCTGCGTTAGGCTCCAAAAAGGGAGCGTAAAGGCATATTTACCGCCACTTCAACTCTCAATACCAGCGTTGCTTACGGTAGCGGCTAGCTGGAAAAACGTGCTCGTGCACGATATCCCCATAGGAAACAATGGGGCAGTTTGGGCTGAAAAAAAACCTAACACCTGCAAAAAAGCAGCGTTAAGATCCTAATGCAGCCCCATTGTTTCCTATGGGGAAACAGTTTCTAAGTCTACACCTAACACCCTAACATGAACCCTGAGTCTAAACACCCCTAACCTTACACTTATTAACCCCTAATCTGCCGCCCCCGCTATCGCTGACACCTGCATTATATTAATAACCCCTAATCTGCAGCTCCGTACACCGCAGCAACCTACATTATACCTATGTACCCCTAATCTGCTGCCCCTAACATCGCCGACACCTATATTATATTTATTAACCCCTAATCTGCTGCCCCCAACGTCGCCGCTACCTACCTACACTTGTTAACCCCTAATCTGCCGACCGGACCTTGCCACCACTATAATAAATGTATTAACCCCTAAACCGCCACACTCCCGCCTCGCAAACCCTAGAATAAATAGTATTAAACCCTAATCTGCCCCCCAACGTTGCCGCTACCTACCTACACTTATTAACCCCTAATCTAATCTGCCCCTAACTACAAGTACCTACAATTAAATAAACTAAACTAAATTACAAAAAAAACCAAACACTAAATTACAAAAAATAAAAAAAGATTACAAGAATTTTAAGCTAATTACACCTACTCTAAGCCCCCTAATAAAATAACAAAGCCCCCCAAAATAAAAAAATTCCCTACCCTAATCTAAATTAAAATAGTTAACAGCTCTATTACCTTACCAGCCCTTAAAAGGGCTTTTTGCGGGGCATGCCCCAAAGAAATCAGCTCTTTTGCCTGTAAAAAAAAACACAATACCACCCCCCAACATTACAACCCACCACCCACATACCCCTACTCTAACCCAAACCCCCCTTAAATAAACTTAACACTACCCCCCTGAAGATCTCCTTACCTTGAGTCGTCTTCACCCAACCGGCCGAACTCTTCATCCGATGGACCAAAAGAAGACATCCGGAGCGGCAGAAGTCTTCATCCTATCCGGGCAGAAGAGGACATCCGGACCGGCAGACATCTTTATCCAAGCGGCATCTTTTATCTTCATCCATCCGACGAGGAGCGGCTCCATCTTCAAGACCTCCGGTGCAGAACATCCTTCTTCAACGACGACTACCCGACGAATGAAGGTTCCTTTAAGTGACGTCATCCAAGATGGCGTCCCTCGAATTCCAATTGGCTGATAGGATTCTATCAGCCAATCGGAATTAAGGTAGGAAAAATCTGATTGGCTGATTGAATCAGCCAATCAGATTCAAGTTCAATCAGATTGGCTGATCCAATCAGCCAATCCGATTGAACTTGCATTCTATTGGCTGATCGGAACAGCCAATAGAATGCAAGCTCAATCTGATTGGCTGATTGGATCAGCCAATCGTATTGAACTTGAATCTGATTGGCTGATTCAATCAGCCAATCAGATTTTTCCTACCTTAATTCCGATTGGCTGATAGAATCCTATCAGCCAATCGGAATTCGAGGAACAGCCAATAGAATGTGAGCTCAATCTGATTGGCTGATTGGATCAGCCAATCAGATTCAAGTTCAATACGATTGGCTGATCCAATCAGCCAATCAGATTGAGCTTGCATTCTATTGGCTGTTCCGATCAGCCAATAGAATGCAAGTTCAATCGGATTGGCTGATTGGATCAGCCAATCGGATTGAACTTGAATCTGATTGGCTGATTCAATCAGCCAATCAGATTTTTCCTACCTTAATTCCGATTGGCTGATAGAATCCTATCAGTCAATCTGAATTCGAGGGATGCCATCTTGGATGACGTCACTTAACCCCTTAATGACTGAGGACGTGCAGGGTACGTCCTCAGAAAAAAGGCAGTTAATGCCTGAGAACGTACCCTGCACGTCCTCGGTCTGGAAAGCAGCTGGAAGCGATCCTGCTCGCTTCCAGCTGCTTTCCGGTTATTGCAGTGATGCCTCGATATCGAGGCATCCTGCAATAACATTTTTAAGCCATCCGGTGCAGAGAGAGCCACTCTGTGGCCCTCTCTGCACCGGAGATTGTTGGCTTACCGCGTTGGTGGGTGGGAGGCTGGTGGGAGGCGGGTGGTGGCCATCGATGGCCTTGGCGACGTGCAGGAGGGGCGGGATCGTGGGCGTGGGCGATCGGGGGCGCGCACTGACGCGCGCGCGTGCACGGAAGGGCGGGGGCGGGCGCGTGCACGGGGAGGGAGCGGGTGGGAACCGCTACACTACAGAAAAAAGTAAAAAAAAAAAAGCATAAAAAAGGGAATAAAAGTTTTTTATTTATTAATCAATTAAGGTGTTGGGGTTTGTCTGTTAGGGGGGGTGAATCTACACTACAGAATTTCTATTTTTGTTTTAAAAAAACACGTTTTTTTCTTGAAACTGGGTACTGGCAGACAGCTGCCAGTACCCAAGATGGCCCCCAATAATGCAGAGGGGGAGGGTAAGAGAGCTGTTTTGGGGGTGGATCAGGGAGGTTGGGGGCTAAGGGGGGATTCTACAAAGCAGCATATGTAAATATGCTAAAAAAAAAAAAAAAACAAATTAAAAAAACCTTTTATTTTAGTACTGGCAGACTTTCTGCTAGTACTTAAGATGGCGGGGACAATTGTGGGGTGGGGGAGGGAAGGGAGCTGTTTGGGAGGGATCAGGGGGTCTGATGTGTCAGGTGGGAGGCTGATCTCTACACTAAAGCTAAAATTAACCCTGCAAGCTCCCTACAAACTACCTAATTAACCCCTTCACTGCTAGCCATAATATACGTGTGATGCGCAGCAGCATTTAGCGGCCTTCTAATTACCAAAAAAGCAACGCCGAAGTCATATATGTCTGCTATTTCTGAACAAAGGGGATCCCAGAAAAGCATTTACAACCATTTGTGCCATAATTGCATAAGCTGTTTGTAAATAATTTCAGTGAGAAACCTAAAATTGTGAAAAATTTAACGTTTTTTTAAATTTGATCGCATATGGTGGTGAAATGGTGGCATGAAATATACCAAAATGGGCCTATATCAATACTTGGGGTTGTCTACTACACTACACTAAAGCTAAAATTAACCATACAAGCTCCCTACATGCTCCCTAATTAACCCCTTCACTGCTGGGCATAAAACACGTGTGGTGCGCAGTGGCATTTAGCAGCCTTCTAATTACCAAAAAGCAATGCCAAAGCCATATATGTCTGCTATTTATGAACAAAGGGGATCCCAGAGAAGAATTTACAACCATTTATGCCATAATTGCACAAGTTGTTTGTAAATAATTTCAGTGAGAAACCTAAAGTTTGTGAAAAAATTTGTGAAAAAGTGAACAATTTTTTTTATTTGATCGCATTTGGCGGTGAAATGGTGGCATGAAATATACCAAAATGGGCCTAGATCAATACTTTGGGATGTCTTCTAAAAAAAAATATATACATGTCAATGGATATTCAGGGATTCCTGAAAGATATCAGTGTCCCAATGTAACTAGCACTCATTTTGAAAAAAAGTGGTTTGGAAATAGCAAAGTGCTACTTGTATTTATGGACCTATAACTTGCAAAAAAAGCAAAGAACATGTAAACATTGGGTATTTCTAAACTCAAAGTTAGAAAAAGTGTGTTTTTTTCCATTTTTTCCTCATATTTTATAAAAAAAATTAGAGTAAATTATAAGATATGATAAAAATAATGGTATCTTTAGAAAGCCCATTTAATGGCGAGAAAAACGGTATATAATATGTGTGGGTACAGTAAATGAGTAAGAGGAAAATTACAGCTAAACACAAACACCGCAAAAATGTAAAAATAGCCTTGGTCCCAAACGGACAGAAAATAGAAAAGTGCTGCGGTCATTAAGGGGTTAAAGGAGCCTTCATTCGTCGGGTAGTCATCGTTGAAGAAGGATGTTCCGCGCCGGAGGTCTTGAAGATGGAGCTACTCCTCGTCGGATGGATGAAGATAGAAGATGCCGCTTGGATGAAGATATCTGCCGGTCCGGATGTCCTCTTCTGCCCGGATAGGATGAAGACTTCTGCCGCTCCAGATGTCTTCTTTTGATCCATCGGATGAAGAGTTCGGCCCTGTTGGGTGAAGACGACTCAACGTAGGGAGATCTTCAGGGGAGTAGTGTTAGGTTTATTTAAGGGGGGTTTGGGTTAGAGTAGGGGTATATGGGTGGTGGGTTGTAATGTTGGGGGGTGGTATTGTGTTTTTTTTACAGGCAAAAGAGCTGATTTCTTTGGGGCATGCCCCGCAAAAAGCCCTTTTAAGGGCTGGTAAGGTAATAGAGCTGTTAACTATTTTAATTTAGATTAGGGTAGGGAATTTTTTTATTTTGGGGGGCTTTGTTATTTTATTAGGGGGCTTAGAGTAGGTGTAATTAGCTTAAAATTCTTGTAATCTTTTTTTATTTTTTGTAATTTAGTGTTTGTTTGTTTTTTGTAATCGGAATTTGAGGAACAGCCAATAGAATGCGAGCTCAATCTGATTGGCTGATTGGATCAGCCAATCGGATTGAACTTGAATCTGATTGGCTGATTCAATCAGCCAATCAGATTTTTCCTACCTTAATTCCGATTGGCTGATAGAATCCTATAAGCCAATCGGAATTCGAGGGATGCCATCTTGGATGACGTCACTTAAAGGAACCTTCATTCGTCGGGTAGTCATCGTTGAAGAAGGATGTTCCGCGCCGGAGGTCTTGAAGATGGAGCCGCTCCTCGTCGGATGGATGAAGATAGAAGATGCGGCTTGGATGAAGATGTCTGCCAGTCCGGATGTCCTCTTCTGCCCGGATAGGATGAAGACTTCTGCTGCTCCGGATGTCTTCTTTTGATCCATCGGATGAAGAGTTCGGCCCGGTTGGGTGAAGACGACTCAACGTAGGGAGATCTTCAGGGAGGTAGTGTTAGGTTTATTTAAGGGGGGTTTGGGTTAGAGTAGGGGTATGTGGGTGGTGGGTTGTAATGTTGGGGGTTGGTATTGTGTTTTTTTTACAGGCAAAAGAGCTGATTTCTTTGGGGCATGCCCCGCAAAAAGCCCTTTTAAGGGCTGGTAAGGTAATAGAGCTGTTAACTATTTTAATTTAGATTAGGGTAGGGAATTTTTTTATTTTGGGGGGCTTTGTTATTTTATTAGGGGGCTTAGAGTAGGTGTAATTAGCTTAAAATTCTTGTAATCTTTTTTTATTTTTTGCAATTTAGTGTTTGTTTGTTTTTTGTAATCGGAATTCGAGGAACAGCCAATAGAATGCGAGCTCAATCTGATTGGCTGATTGGATCAGCCAATCGGATTGAACTTGAATCTGATTGGCTGATTCAATCAGCCAATCAGATTTTTCCTACCTTAATTCCGATTGGCTGATAGAATCCTATAAGCCAATCGGAATTCGAGGGATGCCATCTTGGATGACGTCACTTAAAGGAACCTTCATTCGTCGGGTAGTCATCGTTGAAGAAGGATGTTCCGCGCCGGAGGTCTTGAATATGGAGCCGCTCCTCGTCGGATGGATGAAGATAGAAGATGCGGCTTGGATGAAGATGTCTGCCGGTCCGGATGTCCTCTTCTGCCCGGATAGGATGAAGACTTCTGCTGCTCCGGATGTCTTCTTTTGATCCATCGGATGAAGAGTTCGGCCCGGTTGGGTGAAGACGACTCAACGTAGGGAGATCTTCAGGGGGGTAGTGTTAGGTTTATTTAAGGGGGGTTTGGGTTAGAGTAGGGGTATGTGGGTGGTGGGTTGTAATGTTGGGGGTTGGTATTGTGTTTTTTTTACAGGCAAAAGAGCTGATTTCTTTGGGGCATGCCCCGCAAAAAGCCCTTTTAAGGGCTGGTAAGGTAATAGAGCTGTTAACTATTTTAATTTAGATTAGGGTAGGGATTTTTTTTTATTTTGGGGAGCTTTGTTATTTTATTAGGGGGCTTAGAGTAGGTGTAATTAGCTTAAAATTCTTGTAATCTTTTTTTATTTTTGGTAATTTAGTGTTGTTTTTTTTTGTAATTTAGTTTAGTTTATTTAATTGTAGGTACTTGTAGTTAATTGATTTAATTTATTTATTGATAGTGTAGTGTTAGGTTTAATTGTAACTTAGGTTAGGATTTATTTTACAGGTAATTTTGTAATTATTTTAACTAGGTAGCTATTAAATAGTAAATAACTATTTAATAGCTATTGTACCTAGTTAAAATAAATACAAAGTTGCCTGTAAAATAAATATAAATCCTAAAATAGCTACAATATAATTATTCGTTATATTGTAGCTATATTAGGGTTTATTTTACAGGTAAGTATTTAGTTTTAAATAGGAAGACTTTAGTTAATAATATTTAATTTATTTCGTTAGAATAAAATTATATTTAACTTAGAGGGGTGTTAGGGTTAGGGTTAGACTTAGCTTTAGGGGTTAATACATTTATTAGAGTAGCGGCGAGGTCCGGTCGGCAGATTAGGGGTTAATACTTGAAGTTGGGTGTCGGCGATGTTAGGGAGGGCAGATTAGGGGTTAATAATATTTATTATAGGGTTTTTGAGGCGGGAGTGAGGCAGTTTAGGGGTTAATACATTTATTAGAGTAGCGGCGAGGTCCGGTCGGCAGATTAGGGGTTAATAAGTGTAGGTAGGTAGCGGCAACATGGGGGGGCAGATTAGGGGTTAATAAATATTATGTAGGTGTCGGCGATGTTAGGGGCAGCAGATTAGGGGTACATAGGGATAATGTAGGTGGTGGCGGTGTGCAGTCGGCAGATTAGGGGTTAAACATTTTTATTAGAGTGGCGGCAATGTGGGGGGACCTCGGTTTAGGGGTACATAGGTAGTTTATGGGTGTTAGTGTACTTTAGAGCACAGTAGTTAAGAGCTTTATAAACCGGCGTTAGCCCAGAAAGCTCTTAACTACTGACTTTTTTCTGCGGCTGGAGTCTTGTCGGTAGAGGCTCTACCGCTCACTTCAGCCAAGACTCTAAATACCGGCGTTAGGAAGATCCCATTGAGAACATAGGCTACGCAATTGGCATAAGGGGATCTGCGGTATGGAAAAGTCGCAGCTTGGAAGTGAGCGTTAGACCCTTTCCTGGCTGACTCTAAATACCAGCAGGCGGTAAAAAAAAGCAGCGTTAGAACTCTAAATCTAGGCAATGTTTTCTACATGAAGCACTAGCTGGTATGCAGAAAATACTTGATCAAAATGCAATCACATATTTCATTATTATTATTATTGTTTATTTGTAAAGGGCCACAAAACTCTGTAGTACTAGGTAACTAATATGAGTACATAATAAAACTGATTCATGGTTAAAAAAAAGGTTTTAATTTGATGCCATGTTATCCTTCCCGGCTATAGGAACACAGAAAAATCATATAACATTCTTGTTATCTGCTGGTCAACTTTTAGAGATTTTCTGGTAAAGCACAATGTACCTTTTGGGCATAACTAATCTAGGCCCCTATATGCTAGGGTTTCTAGGGGAAAAAAACTTCAGTAACACTAATTAGTGAAATGTAAATGATATCTCTGTATAAGTACTCATGGTTGAGTAAATGGGCTTCATTTATTAAGCAGCGGATGCTGCTTCGGAGGCCCATTGTTTCAGACTCGCTTGAAATGGAAGTTAAAGGGACATAAAACAAGTTGGGATACAGACAAAATATAATAATATGTACTTTAATTACTTTACCTCACCATTAACCCTTTCTTTTTAGTTTCTGAATTGTAAAGCTCTAACTCCCACCACACAATTCCTTTTATGGCTGTATCTATATCTGTTGTTCTTTTGGTAGAATGCAAAAGTGCACAGGGATTATCTGCTGGAGCATGCCTAGAAGCTGTGAACTCAGTTGAAATACAATGCCTGTGTCTAAACACTGATAAGAGGGGTGGAGTCGGCTGCTCCAGGCAGTTTAGCTATGTAATTCATTTTGCTTATTTTTGAAAATTATTTTAAAATACTTGCCAACAATTTTTAAACATTTTTTTTATGCAAACTATTTTAATTTAATTAGCCCTTTTAGGATATGCACAGATCTCAACTTGTTTTATGGCACTTTAAGAAGCAGCAGTCGTAGGTGTAGGATTGAATTAATCTGGATTGGGGATGATTGACAGCCCCTGATTGACAGCACATGATAAATCAAGCCCAAAGGCTAATTTACTATAATTTAGTTTTATTTGTGTTATTTGCAAGATAGGTTAATAAAACTGGTGGTCCTGAGGAGTGAAGTGTAAATAACTGAAGATGCTGTATTCAGGTTTTAAACTCCATGCAATGACAAAATAGCTGTAGTAATGTGTGCACAGATTTTTGAGTTACAAAAGTATGACTGTCAATCAATTTTCCTATATACAGTATATTCCATCTCATTTGTTGTTCTTGGTCTCCAATATTCAAAAGTTTTATCTCTTTCAAAGATCAGTGCTGCTAGTTTTCCAGTGACAGTATAACATAATTAAAAAATAATTGCACACAAAATCAATGTTATGCTTTCAAGCACTGTGGTTACAAGTTCAGGTAAAATATAAGGTATTTTTTTATAACATTCTTTTTTGTTAATACATAAAATATATTTAAAATTGATTAATGATCAAGAATCCGATGCTGGAAAACTGTAGTTTGAAATAACTGCTGTAAAATTGTACCTTGTTACTAACTGTGGATTAAAATGTTCATTTTTTTATTCTAGATATTGTTTCAGACATTTATGAAAATTCTTGGCTTGAAGAGCAAAGAGAGGCAGGTTTGTGCAACTTTGTTGGAAATATACACAGGTCACAAACCGTATAGTCTACACTACCACAAGTATAACAATATTAAAAGCCTAAGGCCTAGATTTAGAGTTCGGCGGTAGCCGTCAAAACCAGCGTTAGAGGCTCCTAACGCTGGTTTTGGCCACCCGCTGGTATTTGGAGTCAGTGATTAAAGGGTCTAACGCTCACTTTTCAGCCGCGACTTTTCCATACCGCAGATCCCCCTACGCCATTTGCGTAGCCTATCTTTTCAATGGGATCTTTCTAACGCTGGTATTTAGAGTCGTTTCTGCAGTGAGCGTTAGAGCTCTAACGACAAGATTCCAGCCGCCTGAAAATAGCAGGAGTTAAGAGCTTTCTGGCTAACGCCGGTTCATAAAGCTCTTAACTACTGTACCCTAAAGTACACTAACACCCATAAACTACCTATGTACCCCTAAACCGAGCTCCCCCCACATCGCCGCCACTCGATTAAAAATTTTAACCCCTAATCTTCCGACCGCCACCTACGTTATACTTATGTACCCCTAATCTGCTGCCCCTAACCCCGCCGACCCCTATATTACATTTATTAACCCCTAATCTGCCCCCCACAACATCGCCGCCAGCTACTTAAAATAATTAACCCCTAATCTTCCGACCGCAAAGCGCCGCCACCTACGTTATCCCTATGTACCCCTAATCTGCTACCCCTAACACCGCCGACCCCTATATTATATTTATTATCCCCTAATCTGCCCCCCTCAACGTCGCCGACACCTGCCTACACTTATTAACCCCTAATCTGCAGAGCGGACCGCACCGCTACTATAATAAAGTTATTAACCCCTAACCCGCCTCACTAACCCTATCATAAATAGTATTAACCCCTAATCTGCCCTCCCTAACATCGCCGACACCTAACTTCAATTATTAACCCCTAATCTTCCGATCGGAGCTCACCGCTATTCTAATAAATGTATTAACCCCTAAAGCTAAGTCTAACCCTAACACTAACACCCCCCTAACTTAAATATAATTTTAATCTAACGAAATAAATTAACTCTTATTAAATAAATTAATCCTATTTAAAGCTAAATACTTACCTGTAAAATAAATCCTAACCTAAGATATAATTAAACCTAACACTACCCTATCAATAAAATAATTAAATAAACTACCTACAATTACCTACAATTAACCTAACACTACACTATCAATAAATTAAATAAACACAATTGCTACAAATAAATACAATTAAATAAACTAGCTAAAGTACAAAAAATAAAAAAGAACTAAGTTACAGAAAATAAAAAAATATTTACAAACATAAGAAAAATATTACAACAATTTTAAACTAATTACACCTACCCTAAGCCCCCTAATAAAATAACAAAGCCCCCCAAAATAAAAAATTCCCTACCCTATTCTAAATTTAAAAAGTTACAAGCTCTTTTACCTTACCAGCCCTGAACAGGGCCCTTTGCGGGGCATGCCCCAAGAAGTTCAGCTCTTTTGCCTGTAAAAGAAAACATACAATACCCCCCCCCCCCCAACATTACAACCCACCACCCACATACCCCTAATCTAACCCAAACCACCCTTAAATAAACCTAACACTAAGCCCCTGAAGATCTTCCTACCTTGTCTTCACCATACCAGGTTCACCGATCCGTCCTGGCTCCGATATCTTCATCCAACCCAAGCGGGGGCTAGACATCCACTGAAGAAGTCCAGAAGAGGGTCCAAAGTCTTCCTCCTATCCGGCAAGAAGAGGACATCCGGACCGGCAAACATCTTCTCCAAGCGGCATCTTCGATCTTCTTCCATCCGGTGCGGAGCGGGTCCATCTTGAAGCAGGCGACGCGGATCCATCCTCTTCTTCCGATGTCTCCCGACGAATGACGGTTCCTTTAAGGGACGTCATCCAAGATGGCGTCCCTCGAATTCCGATTGGCTGATAGGATTCTATCAGCCAATCGGAATTAAGGTAGGAATTTTCTGATTGGCTGATGGAATCAGCCAATCAGAATCTAGTTCAATCCGATTGGCCGATCCAATCAGCCAATCAGATTGAGCTCGCATTCTATTGGCTGATCGGCACAGCCAATAGAATGCGAGCTCAATCTGATTGGCTGATTGGATCAGCCAATCGGATTGAACTTGATTCTGATTGGCTGATTCCATCAGCCAATCAGAATATTCCTACCTTAATTCCGATTGTCTGATAGAATCCTATCAGCCAATCGGAATTCGAGGGACGCCATCTTGGATGACGTCCCTTAAAGGAACCGTCATTCGTCGGGAGACATCGGAAGAAGAGGATGGATCCGCGTCGCCTGCTTCAAGATGGACCCGCTCCGCACCGGATGGAAGAAGATCGAAGATGCCGCTTGGAGAAGATGTTTGCCGGTCCGGATGTCCTCTTCTTGCCGGATAGGAGGAAGACTTTGGACCCTCTTCTGGACTTCTTCAGTGGATGTCTAGCCCCCGCTTGGGTTGGATGAAGATATCGGAGCCAGGACGGATCGGTGAACCTGGTATGGTGAAGACAAGGTAGGAAGATCTTCAGGGGCTTAGTGTTAGGTTTATTTAAGGGTGGTTTGGGTTAGATTAGGGGTATGTGGGTGGTGGGTTGTAATGTTGGGGGGGGGTATTGTATGTTTTCTTTTACAGGCAAAAGAGCTGAACTTCTTGGGGCATGCCCCGCAAAGGGCCCTGTTCAGGGCTGGTAAGGTAAAAGAGCTTGTAACTTTTTAAATTTAGAATAGGGTAGGGAATTTTTTATTTTGGGGGGCTTTGTTATTTTATTAGGGGGCTTAGAGTAGGTGTAATTAGTTTAAAATTGTTGTAATATTTTTCTTATGTTTGTAAATATTTTTTTATTTTCTGTAACTTAGTTCTTTTTTATTTTTTGTACTTTAGCTAGTTTATTTAATTGTATTTATTTGTAGCAATTGTATTTAATTTATTTATTGATAGTGTAGTGTTAGGTTAATTGTAGGTAATTGTAGGTAGTTTATTTAATTATTTTATTGATAGGGTAGTGTTAGGTTTAATTATATCTTAGGTTAGGATTTATTTTACAGGTAATTTTGTAATTATTTTAACTAGGTAACTATTAAATAGTTCTTAACTATTTAATAGCTATTGTACCTAGTTAAAATAAATACCAAGTTGCCTGTAAAATAAATATTAATCCTAAAATAGCTAAAATATAATTATAATTTATATTGTAGCTATATTAGGGTTTATTTTACAGGTAAGTATTTAGCTTTAAATAGGAATCATTTATTTAATAAGAGTTAATTTATTTCGTTATATGTAAATTATATTTAAGTTAGGGGGGTGTTAGTGTTAGGGTTAGACTTAGCTTTAGGGGTTAATACATTTATTAGAATAGCGGTGAGCTCCGATCGGAAGATTAGGGGTTAATAATTGAAGGTAGGTGTCGGCGATGTTAGGGAGGGCAGATTAGGGGTTAATACTATTTATGATAGGGTTAGTGAGACGGATTAGGGGTTAATAACTTTATTATAGTAGCGCTCAGGTCCGCTCGGCAGATTAGGGGTTAATAAGTGTAGGCAGGTGTCGGCGACGTTGTGGGGGGCAGATTAGGGGTTAATAAATATAACATAGGGGTCGGCGATGTTAGGGCAGCAGATTAGGGGTACATAGGGATAACGTAGGTTGCGGCGGTTTACGGAGCGGAAGATTAGGGGTTAAAACTGTAATGCAGGGGTCAGCGATAGCGGGGGCGGCAGATTAGGGGTTAATAAGTGTAAGGTTAGGGGTGTTTAGACTCGGGGTACATGTTAGGGTGTTAGGTGCAGACGTAGGAAGTGTTTCCCCATAGGAAACAATGGGGCTGCGTTAGGAGCTGAACGCTGCTTTTTTGCAGGTGTTAGGTTTTTTTTCAGCTCAAACAGCCCCATTGTTTCCTATGGGGGAATCGTGCACGAGCACGTTTTTGATGCCGGCCGCGTCCGTAAGCAACTCTGGTATCGAGAGTTGCATTTGCGGTAAAAATGCCCTACGCTCCTTTTTTGGAGCCTAACGCAGCATTTGTTTGAACTCTCGATACCAGAGTTAAATTTATGGTGCGGCCAGAAAAAAGCCCGCGGAGCGTTAACAGCCCTTTTACCGCCGAACTCCAAATCTAGGCCTAAATCCTTTAAATCTCCAGTACAGAGTACATTTAATTTGCTATAAGAAACTGTTTGTACAGAACTCATCCATAAGGACAGATTGCTAATAAGTTGACAACGGCAAATCTCAAAGATTTATTAAGGAATGTGACGTCCCAGAAACAGGATTTTTTTTACGTTAAAACATTGTAATGCATTTTAAAATTCCCACTTATAAAGGAAGTACAAGATAGATGAGTTAAAGGGATATTGTACTCTACAATACAGCACTACTGAATTTTGCAGCGCTATACAAATGAATGATAATAATAATAATAGACTTTTCTCCTTTTTAATGTGTTCCAAATGGTCTATTGTATCTATTGGAGTGTTATTTGACTTAGCTGCATTTGCCTGTAGAACTCACCACTACAACCTACACTTAAAATATGAACAAAAAAACATTCTCTCTTGAAAAGTTACGTAAACAGGAGACAATAGCACTAATTAATCTCCCATTGGGGTAGAAGAAGAGATACTCTAAGATACATATATTTTTGTATCTGAAATAGCTGGTTAAGCTCAGTCAGAAATAACACTTTAATAATTAACTATGTTTAGACATAGATAGCATTAGCATGTCTGCTTTACCTGCAGGCTCAGTCCATTTTATGGGCATTTCCTTAACCCTTTAATGACCAGCGTCATACCCTGGGCCTCTCTCTGCCACAATCTTGCTAAAAGTAGCAAGATTGCGCTATTTCTGCATGCCCCATGAGTGGGGTACTGCAGAAAAAGACTCACAGAGGTACTGATGCAGAGAGGGACACTCTGTGTCCCTCTCTCCATCGGGCAGCTGTGGTACCGATTGTTGGTGATGTGGGAGGGTTAGGAGGGAGGCGGGTGGGCGGCCCATTGCTGGAGGGGGACGGGAGGGGCGGGAATGTGTGGGACTGCTACGCTACAGAAAAAAATTATGCTAAGAGCGGCAGGGAGGGGGAAAGAGGTGGGAGAAGGAGGGAGAGGAGGGTCATATAGTGTTAGGTGGGAGGGTAATCTCTACACTACAGCTAAAAGTAACCTTACAAGCTAACTGATTAACCCCTTCACTGCTGCTAATAATAAAAGTGTTGTGCGCAGCTGTGTTCTGTTTATGTTGTTTGTCTTTTCATATGCAGGGAAGGGGAGGTTGAAGTGTCTGCTCTTATTATTTACTCAGCCCCTTTCACTGGGTGTCCCAGCCAAACCTTATTAATAGTGCTAAACTTGGAGATTCTAAGTAAGTTTTTAATAGGTTTTATACTGGATTTTTAGATCAGTATCTGTGCATATTCTTCTTTATAGTAGTGTCTATTACATGCAGCTATATGAAAATTAGTGTATACTCTACCTTTAAGAACAGGTGATGGTTTGAATGAGAAAATGCAACTATTTAAAATACAAAAATAAACATTAAGGAACAAGTTCCCATAAATGTAATACTCTGAAACAGGTAACAAGCCATTTGGAACCCATTTAGGGAAAACACATTTTATAGTACAGTGTCCCTTTAACATCAACACATCAAGGTTATTATCAAAAAGATGAAAACGTCTGTATGCTTGGCACTGTTTACAAAATGTAAAGATGTGATAGAGAACACTATGAACTTTTGTTTTCTCATATTGATGCAATTTTTTTTTCTTTCTTTTTGTTTTGTTATGTTATGTAGGTGTCTATGCAAATAAAGATGGGATCTAAAAGCACCTTTCTTTACAGAGGTACAAAAAATTTTTTTATTCATGTGTGTATTTATTTCAGTAACCACTTGTTCTAGATTAAATGCATTATTTTTGTAAAAACATAATTTATGTAAGAACTTACCTGATAAATTCATTTCTTTCATATTAGCAAGAGTCCATGAGCTAGTGACGTATGGGATATACATTCCTACCAGGAGGGGCAAAGTTTCCCAAACCTCAAAATGCCTATAAATACACCCCTCACCACACCCACAAATCAGTTTAACGAATAGCCAAGAAGTGGGGTGATAAGAAAAAAAGTGCGAAAGCATAAAAAATAAGGAATTGGAATAATTGTGCTTTATACAAAAAAATCATAACCACCACAAAAAGGGTGGGCCTCATGGACTCTTGCTAATATGAAAGAAATGAATTTATCAGGTAAGTTCTTACATAATTTATGTTTTCTTTCATGTAATTAGCAAGAGTCCATGAGCTAGTGACGTATGGGATAATGAATACCCAAGATGTGGATCTTCCACGCAAGAGTCACTAGAGAGGGAGGGATAAAATAAAGACAGCCAATTCCGCTGAAAAATAATCCACACCCAAAACAAAGTTTAAATCTTATAATGAAAAAAACTGAAATTATAAGCAGAAGAATCAAACTGAAACAGCTGCCTGAAGTACTTTTCTACCAAAAACTGCTTCAGAAGAAGAAAACACATCAAAATGGTAGAATTTAGTAAAAGTATGCAAAGAAGACCAAGTTGCTGCTTTGCAAATCTGATCAACCGAAGCTTCATTCTTAAATGCCCAGGAAGTAGAGACTGACCTAGTCGAATGAGCTGTAATCCTTTGAGGCGGAGTTCTACCCGACTCAACATAAGCATGATGAATCAAAGACTTTAACCAAGATGCCAAAGAAATGGCAGAAGCCTTCTGACCTTTCCTAGAACCAGAAAAGATAACAAATAGACTAGAAGTCTTTCGGAAATCTTTAGTAGCTTCAACATAATATTTCAAAGTTCTAACTACATCCAAAGAATACAACGATCTTTCCTTAGAGTTCTTAGGATTAGGACACAATGAAGGAACCACAATTTCTCTACTAATGTTGTTAGAATTCACAACCTTAGGTAAAAATCTAAATGAAGTTCGCAACACCGCCTTATCCTGATGAAAAATCAGAAAAGGAGACTCACAAGAAAGAGCAGATAATTCAGAAACTCTTCTAGCAGAAGAGATGGCCAAAAGAAACAAAACTTTCCAAGAAAGTAATTTAATATCCAGCGAATGCATAGGTTCAAACGGAGGAGCTTGAAGAGCCCCCAGAACCAAATTCAAACTCCAAGGAGGAGAAATTGACTTAATAACAGGTTTTATACAAACCAAAGCCTGTACAAAACAATGAATATCAGGAAGACTAGCAATCTTTCTGTGAAAAAGAACAGAAAGAGCAGAGATTTGTCCTTTCAAGGAACTTGCAGACAAACCTTTATCCAAACCATCCTGAAGAAACTGTAAAATTCTAGGAATTCTAAAAGAATGCCAAGAAAAATGATGAGAAGAACACCAAGAAATGTAAGTCTTCCAGACTCGATAATATATCTTTCTAGATACAGATTTACGAGCCTGTAACATAGTATTAATTACGGAGTCAGAGAAACCTCTATGACTGAGAATCAAGCGTTCAATCTCCATACCTTCAAATTTAAGGATTTGAGATCCTGATGGAAAAAAGGACCTTGCGATAGAAGGTCTGGTCTTAACGGAAGAGTCCACGGTTGGCAAGTAGCCATCCGGACAAGATCCGCATACCAAAACCTGTGAGGCCATGCTGGAGCCACCAGCAGAACAAACGAACGCTCCCTTAGAATTTTGGAAATCACTCTTGGAAGAAGAACTAGAGGCGGAAAGATATAAGCAGGATGATACTTCCAAGGAAGTGACAATGCATCCACTGCTTCTGCCTGAGGATCCCTGGATCTGGACAGATACCTGGGAAGCTTCTTGTTTAGATGAGAAGCCATCAGATCTATTTCTGGAAGTCCCCACATTTGAACAATCTGAAGAAATACCTCTGGGTGAAGAGACCATTCGCCCGGATGTAAGGTCTGGAGACTGAGATAATCCGCTTCCCAATTGTCTATACCTGGGATGTGAACCGCAGAAATTAGACAGGAGCTGGATTCCGCCCATGCAAGTATTCGAGATACTTCTTTCATAGCCAGAGGACTGTGAGTCCCTCCTTGATGATTGACATATGCCACGGTTGTGACATTGTCCGTCTGGAAACAAATGAACGACTCTCTCTTTAGAAGAGGCCACGACTGAAGAGCTCTGAAAATTGCACAGAGTTCCAAAATGTTGATTGGTAATCTCGCCTCCTGAGATTCCCAAACCCCTTGTGCTGTCAGAGACCCCCAAACAGCTCCCCAACCTGTCACACTTGCATCTGTTGAGATCACAGTCCAGGTCGGAAGAACAAAAGAAGCCCCCTGAACTAAACGATGGTGGTCTGTCCACCACGTCAGAGAGTGTCGTACAATTGGTTTTAAAGATATTAATTGTGATATCTTTGTATAATCCCTGCACCACTGGTTCAGCATACAGAGCTGAAGAGGTCGCATGTGAAAACGAGCAAAGGGGATCGCGTCTGATGCAGCAGTCATAAGACCTAGAATTTCCATGCATAAGGCTACCGAAGGGAATGATTGAGACTGAAGGTTTCGACAAGCTGAAACCAATTTCAGATGTCTCTTGTCCGTCAGAGACAGAGTCATGGACACTGAATCTATCTGGAAACCTAAAAAGGTTACCCTTGTCTGAGGAATCAACGAACTCTTTGGTAAATTGATCCTCCAACCATGTTCTCGAAGAAACGATACAAGTTGATTCGTATGAGATTCTGCTAAATGTGAAGACTGAGCAAGTACCAAGATATCGTCCAAATAAGGAAATACCACAATACCCTGTTCTCTGATTACAGATAGAAGGGCACCGAGAACCTTTGTAAAAATCCTTGGAGCTGTTGCTAGGCCAAACGGCAGAGCCACAAACTGGTAATGCTTGTCTAGGAAAGAGAATCTCATAAACTGATAGTGATCTGGATGAATCGGAATATGCAGATATGCATCTTGTAAATCTATTGTGGACATATAATGCCCTTGCTGAACAAAAGGCAGAATAGTCCTTATTGTTACCATTTTGAATGTTGGTATCCTTACATAACGATTCAATATTTTTAAATCCAGAACTGGTCTGAAGGAATTCTCCTTCTTTGGTACAATGAAGAGATTTGAGTAAAACCCCAGCCCCTGTTCCAGAACTGGAACTGGCATAATTACTCCAGCCAACTCTAGATCTGAAACACATTTCAGAAATGCTTGAGCCTTCACTGGATTTATTGGGACACGGGAAAGAAAAAATCTTCTTGCAGGAGGCCTTATCTTGAAGCCTATTCTGTACCCTTGTGAAACAATATTCTGAATCCAAAGATTGTGAATCGAATTGATCCAAATTTCTTTGAAAAATCGTAATCTGCCCCCTACCAGCTGGGCTGGAATGAGGGCCGCACCTTCATGTGGATTTGGGAGCTGGCTTTGGCTTTCTAAAAGGCTTGGATTTATTCCAGACTGGAGATGGTTTCCAAACTGATACCGCTCCTGTAGGGGAAGGATCAGGCTTTTGTTCCTTATTGTGTCGAAAGGAACGAAAACGATTAGCAGACCTAAATTTACCTTTAGATTTTTTATCTTGTGGTAAAAAAGTTCCTTTCCCCCCCAGTAACAGTTGAAATAATAGAATCCAACTGTGAACCAAACAATTTATTACCCTGGAAAGAAAGGGAAAGCAAAGTTGACTTAGAAGACATATCAGCATTCCAAGTTTTAAGCCATAAAGCTCTTCTAGCTAAAATAGCTAAAGACATATACCTGACATCAACCCTAATGATATCAAAGATGGCATCACAAATAAAATTATTAGCATGTTGAAGAAGATTAACAATGCTATGAGTATTATGATCTGTTACTTGTTGTGCTAAAGCTTCCAACCAGAAAGTTGAAGCTGCAGCAACATCCGCCAAAGATATAGCAGGTCTAAGAAGATTACCTGAGCATAAGTAAGCTTTTCTCAGAAAGGATTAAATTTTCCTATCTAAAGGATCCTTAAAGGCCGTAGGAATAGTAGTACGTTTAGCAAGAGTAGAGATAGCCCCATCAACCTTAGGGATTTTGTCCCAAAACTCTAATCTGTCAGATGGCACAGGATATAATTGCTTAAACCGTTTAGAAGGAGTAAATGAATTACCCAAATTATTCCATTCCCTGGAAATTACTTTAGAAATAGCATCAGGGATGGGAAAAACCTCTGGAATAACTACAGGAGGTTTAAAAACCGTATTCAAATGTTTAGATTTAGTATCAAGAGGACCAGATTCCTCTATTTCTAATGCAATTAAGACTTCTTTAAGCAAGATGAATAAATTCCATTTTAAATAAATATGAAGATTTATCAGTATCAACCTCTGAAACAGAATCCTCTGAACCAGACATAGCCTTCTTAATAAATTTAGAAACAAAATCTCTTATGTTAACAGGAACACCCTGAATATTAGATGTTGATGGAACAGCAACAGGTAATGGAACATTACTAAAGGAAATATTATCTGCATTAACAAGTTTGTCATGACATTCATTACAAACAACAGCCGGAGGAACAGTTATCACAAGTTTACAACAAATACACTTATCTTTGGTAGATCCAGCATCAGGCAGCAATTTTCCAGAAGTATCTTCTGATTCAGGGTCAAGCTGAGACATCTTGCAATATGTAATAGAAAAAACAACATATAAAGCAAAATTGATCAAATTCCTTAAAAGACAGTTTCAGGAATGGGAAAAAATGCCAATGAACAAGCTTCTAACAACCAGAAGCAAATAAACAATGAGACTTAAATAATGTGGAGACAATAAAGACGCCCATATTTTTTAGCGCTAAGAAAGACGCCCACATTATTTGGCGCCTAAATGCTTTAAGCGCCAAAAATGACGCCACATCCGGTGATGCCGACATTTTTGGCGCAAAAACGTCAAAAAAATGACGCAACTTCCGGCGACATGAATGACGCCGGAAATGACAAAGAAAATTTTTGCGCCAAAAAAGTCCACGCCAAGAATGAAGCAATAAAATGAAGCATTTTCAGCCCCCGCGAGCCTAACAGCCCACAGGAAAAAAAGTCAAATTTTTAAGGTAAGAAAAAATTGATTATTCAAATGCATTATCCCAAATAATGAAACTGACTGTCTGAAATAAGGAATGTTGAACATCCTGAATCAAGGCAAATAAATGTTTAAACACATATATTTAGAACTTTATATAAAAGTGCCCAACCATAGCTTAGAGTGTCACAAAAATAAGACTCATCCAAGGACACTCATCTACATGTAGTAGAAAGCCAAACCAGTACTGAAACGAGAATCAGTAGAGGTAATGGTATATATAAGAGTATATCGTCGATCTGAAAAGGGAGGTAAGAGATGAATCTCTACGACCGATAACAGAGAACCTATGAAATAGACCCCGTAGAAGGAGATCATTAAATTCAAATAGGCAATACTCTCTTCACATCCCTCTGACATTCACTGCACACTGAGAGGAAAACCGGGCTCCAGCCTGCTGCGAAGCGCATATCAACGAAGAATCTAGCACAAACTTACTTCACCACCTCCATGGGAGGCAAAGTTTGTAAAACTGATTTGTGGGTGTGGTGAGGGGTGTATTTATAGGCATTTTGAGGTTTGGGAAACTTTGCCCCTCCTGGTAGGAATGTATATCCCATACGTCACTAGCTCATGGACTCTTGCTAATTACATGAAAGAAATGTGTTTTATATTCAAGGGTGTAAGGAGATATAATAGAATATTCACCATACAATAAAAGACTAGGGTGTCTATCGCAGTCAGACTCAGGCTTTTTCGGCTAGATTTAGAGTTCTGCGGCCAAAGGGGTGCGTTAGCTACGCGTGCTTTTCTTCCCCCGCACCTTTTAAATACCGCTGGTAAACAGAAGGGCTGCGTTAGGCTCCAAAAAAGGAGCGTAGAGCATATTTACCGCCACTGCAACTCTAAATACCAGCGTTGCTTACGGACGCGGCCAGCTTCAAAAACGTGCTCGTGCACGATTCCCCCATAGAAAACAATGGGGCTGTTTGAGCTGAAAAAAAACCTAACACCTGCAAAAAAACAGCGTTCAGCTCCTAACGCAGCCCCACTGTTTACTATGGGGAAACACTTCCTACGTCTGCACCTAACACTCTAACATGTACTCCGAGTCTAAACACCCCTAACCTTACACTTATTAACCCCTAATCTGCCGCCCCCGCTATCGCTGACACCTGCATATTTTTTTAAACCCCTAATCTGCCGCTCCGTATACCGCCGCTACCTACATTATACCTATGTACCCCTAATCTGCTGCCCCTAACACCGCCGACCCCTATATTATATTTATTAACCCCTAATCTGCCCCCCACAACGTCGCCGCCAGCTACCTACAATAATTAACCCCTAATCTGCCGATCGGATCTCGCCGCTAGTCTAATAAATGGATTAACCCCTAAAGCTAACTCTAACCTGAACCCTAATACCCCCCTAAGTTAAATATAATTTAAATCTAACGAAATAAATTAACTCTTATTAAATAAATTATTCCTATTTAAATCTAAATACTTACCTGTAAAATAAACCCTAATATAGCTACAATATAAATTATAATTATATTGTAGCTATTTTAGGATTAATATTTATTTTACAGGCAACTTTGTAATTATTTTAAACAGGTACAATAGCTATTAAATAGTTAATAACTATTTAATAGCTAAAATAGTTAAAATAATTACAAAATTACCTGTAAAATAAATCCTAACCTAAGTTACAATTAAACCTAACACTACACTATCAATAAATTAATTAAATAAACTACCTACAATTACCTACAATTAAACCTAACACTACACTATCAATAAATTAATTAAATAAAATACCTACAAATAACTACAATGAAATAAACTAACTAAAGTACAAAAAATAAAAAAGAACTAAGTTGCAAAAAATAAAAAAATATTTACAAACATTAGAAAAATATTACAGCAATTTTAAACTAATTACACCTACTCTAAGCCCCCTAATAAAATAACAAAGCCCCCCAAAATAAAAAAAATGCCCTACCCTATTCTAAATTAAAAAAGTTCAAAGCTCTTTTACCTTACCAGCCCTGAAAAGGGCCCTTTGCGGGGCATGCCCCAAAGAATTCAGCTCTTTTGCCTGTAAAAAAAAAACATACAATACCCCCCCCCCCCAACATTACAACCCACCACCCACATACCCCTAATCTAACCCAAACCCCCCTTAAATAAACCTAACACTAAGCCCCTGAAGATCTCCCTACCTTGTCTTCACCTCACCGGGTTCAGCGATCGGTCCAGAAGAGGGTCCGAAGTCTTGATCCAAGCGGTGGCTGAAGAACTCCATCATCGGGCTGAAGTCGGAAGTCCATCATCGGGATGACGTCTTCTATCAAGCCGCATCTTCAATCTTCTTTCTTCCGGAGCGGAGCGGAGCCATCTTCTTCCCAGCCGACGCGGATCCAACCTCTTCAAGCGACGCCTACTCGCCGAATGACGGTTCCTTTAAATGACGTCATCCAAGATGGCGTCCCTCGAATTCCGATTGGCTGATAGGATTCTATCAGCCAATCGGAATTAAGGTAGGAATATTCTGATTGGCTGATGGAATCAGCCAATCAGATTAAAGTTCAATCCGATTGGCTGATCCAATCAGCCAATCAGATTGAGCTTGCATTCTATTGGCTGATCGGAACAGCCAATAGAATGCAAGCTCAATCTGATTGGCTGATTGGATCAGCCAATCGGATTGAACTTGAATCTGATTGGCTAGTTCTTTTTTATTTTTTGTACTTTAGTTAGTTTATTTAATTGTATTTATTTGTAGGTATTGTATTTAATTAATTTATTGATAGTGTAGTGTTAGGTTTAATTGTAGATAATTGTAGGTATTTTATTTAATTTATTTATTGCTAGTGTAGTGTTAGGTTTAATTGTAACTTAGGTTAGGATTTATTTTACAGGTAATTTTGTAATTATTTTAACTAGGTAACTATTAAATAGTTATGAACTATTTAATAGCTATTGTACCTGGTTAAAATAATTACAAAGTTGCCTGTAAAATAAATATTAATCCTAAAATAGCTACAATATAATTATAATTTATATTGTAGCTATATTAGGGTTTATTTTACAGGTAAGTATTTAGCTTTAAATAGGAATAATTTATTTAATAAGAGTTAATTTATTTCGTTAGATTTAAATTATATTTAATTTAGGGGGGTGTTAGTGTTAGGGTTAGACTTAGCTTTAGGGGTTAAAAAATTTATTATAGTAGCGGTGAGCTCCAGTCGGCAGATTAGGGGTTAATGCTTGAAGTTAGGTGTCTGCGATGTTAGGGAGGGCAGATTAGGGGTTAATACTATTTATTATAGGGTTATTGAGGCGGGAGTGAGGCGGATTAGGGGTTAATAACTTTATTATAGTAGCGGTGCGGTCCGCTCGGCAGATTAGGGGTTAATAAGTGTAGGTAGGTGGCGGCGACGTTGGGGGGGGGCAGATTAGGGGTTAATAAATATAATATAGGTGTTGGCGGTATTAGGGGCAGCAGATTAGGGGTACATAGGGATAATGTAGCTGGCGGCGGTGTACGGAGCGGCAGATTAGGGGTTAAAAATTTTTAATAGAGTGGCGGCAATGTGGGGGGACCTCGGTTTAGGGGTACATAGGTAGTTTATGGGTGTTAGTGTACTTTAGAGCACAGTAGTTAAGAGCTTTATAAACCGGTGTTAGCCCAGAAAGCTCTTAACTACTGACTTTTTTCTGCGGCTGGAGTTTTGTCGTTAGATTTCTAACGCTTACTTCAGCCACGACTCTAAATACCGGCGTTAGAAAGATCCCATTGAAAAGATAGGATACGCAAATGGCGTAGGGGGATCTGCGGTATGGAAAAGTCGCGGCTGGAAAGTGAGCGTTAGACCCTTTCCTGACTGACTCCAAATACCAGAGGGCGGTAAAAACCAGCGTTAGGAGCCTCTAACGCTGGTTTTCACGGCTACCGCCCAACTCTAAATCTAGCCGTTTGTGTCTTCCCTGCTTTAACATATTCTCCACATGCAATGAGTGAACAGCAATCACCATAAACATATCGGAGGTAAAAGAATGACAAAAAGACAGTTAACCACGCCACACACAATGTTCAGAATGTGAACCATGTAAACCATAAAATCTTCATGCAGGCTGAGGAGGAATGCACAGGGAGATAACAGATAATAGTATAGAGAGGCACACAGAGAGTTTCAAACTATAGTTACAGTAACCAAATGTTTAAAGCTATAACTTTCCCTCTCTGTTGAGGCAAACCATCCTTGTGCAGATCTCCTACAATTGCCAAATGTTCCTTGTTTGCACATGAACCTGTTCATCAAAGCTGAGAACTATTTACCTTGTGGCCAAACTGCAGGGAATAGTTTTATTCTTATTACCAGCGATAGGCAAGGTGTCCATACACGGACACTGGTGTTCTTGACTGGTCCTTGCAGTGTCCGCCACCTATTTTGCAATGGGGAGGAAGCAGTAGGACAAATGAATGCTGGTCATGACTCCTCCTTGATGCATGCAGCACCACATTTCGTGGGTTTGGGCCCGCGTGACACCGCTAAGTAGTGGGAAAGTGAGTGAGAAAGAGGGAAGAAGCAAGCTGCCTGCAGTGCAGCCTGTGTCAAACACACATGAGTCTTGACCAGTCCCGATTCCTTGATCAGTGCGGCAGCGTGGTGCTGGTGTCTGTGTGTAGAAAACTGCCGCCTACTCTGACAACCATTACCTAACAAAGTAAGTAACCAACCATGATGATCATGCAATTAACATCAAGGTGGTGGGTTTGGTCAGGAGTTGCAGAGCCCCCTCAGCAGCCTCTTTAAACTGGCAGCTCTGACTCCCATCATTCTCAGATAGTATCAGGTGTCCCAGCAGGGCCCTCCAGGATTCTATTTAAACAGGGATCCCAGACTCCCCCCAATCCTAGGGGGCCCTGTTTAAATAGAATCCTGGAGGCTCCCGCTGCTGGGACACATGATACTGTCTGAGGATGATGGAAGTCAGACCAGCCAGTTGAAAGAGGCTGCTGTTCTGTTTGTGCTGGGACCACCAGTGAATGTGTTAGCAGCCAGGGGGTCTGCATGCTGAGACCACCCAAGGGAGAGTGAAGGGTAAAAACAGGCTCTGCTGCAGGGAAGAGATCTAGGTAAGATGGTAACAATTCAATCCTGCTTGTACTCAGGTGGAATTGAGTCCTGCTTCACCACAGATACATATTTTATTTCTGCATGGTGATGGGCGGTACATGTAACTGATAAAAGAAAGTGCAAGGGATATGAATCTTAACTGGCATATAAAGTTGACATGTGGGCTAGATTACGAGTAGTGCACTAACAGTTGTGCGCAAGTGAAAAGGAGTTTATTGCGGCTCTTTGCATACATCAGAAGTAGCGTGGTATTATGAGTTGAAAGTAAACGCATTCATTTGAGCGCAATTGGATTTAATGCCCATCAGGATAGCGTGACCTCAGAGCTGTGGTTAACTGTCACACAAGACAAAAATATTGCACAGAACACATCAAAGTCACATTTAAAAGTACAGTTACACTCAGAATAACACTTTCTGATTTTTTTTCTTTTAAAAATACATATAAAAAGTTATTAGGGCTCAAATATATGAGGTCTCAAGTTTTAGAAATAAAAGGCAAGCAAAGGGATTTAACATAGACATACATACGTACATATACATGTCTAAATATGTAAATGTATTTATATTTATATATATATATGTATACATATGTATTTATATATTTATGTGCATATATGTGTTTTTACAGACTTATATACACATATAAATACCTAAATACATATGTATACATATATAGACATACGTACAAAGAACATCAGAGCTGAAAAAGATAAACACAGCGCATCCCTTCTAAGAGTAAAAGTTTTATTTAAACAAATATAGCGCTTGTTAAAATAACACAAGATTTGAAAAATTATCAGAAAACAGCCGCTCTGAGCCGTGCCGTCAACGGATTACCAATGAGACTGGGAGGTAGATGGTAACAGCCCCAAACGAGGTAGGCGCCAAAGTCACTCGTGGGCGCTCCTGTCAAGATGGAGTAATTTGAGTACGTGCGTGACGTCAGAGCGTTGATGACCTCAACGCGTTTCGTCCTATAACTTTAGGACTTTCTCAAGAGGGTGGATGTTAGACGTTACCAAGTGCACACGCATATAGCTAGAGGTTGAACCTGATTGGCTATTACTGCAGGTTGACCTTTGCACTTGGATAAAATATTATTCACTGTATGTGGCTGCACCCGGATAGGTAAAATCCATAATGATGAAACACAAATGGGTTTATATAGTTAAAATGATCATAAAAGGAGGTTTTGCATTATATGTGTACATAGATCCTAAAACAATGGTGTAGAAAACTCATATTGATCTAAAAACACAATATGTTCATATGTACCATAAAACATAAAATATAAATACAGTTCATCATTTAAAAAGATATAAATAAATATAAATAAATATAAATACATGAAATAAATGAATAATGAGGAAATAAAATCTAAAGTTGCCCAGAACAGTTCATGAATAAAAACTCTAATGTATGGGGAACAATAAAATTTGATGTTTTTACATAAAAGCATTCAAATCTAGGTCTATGTTTAACCCTTTGGGTGAAAGTGTGTTTAATTTGTGAATGCAGAATGTCTCTCTTTGACAGAGAGTTCTGAGTCTGTTCAAGTGCTTACTTGATGGTATCCCCTCAATCATTTTTACTTTCAGGCCATCAGGATTAGACCCATGATTGGTTTTAAAATGATAAGATACACTATGTGTCTCAAGTTCATGTGTAATGTTAAATTTGTGTTCACTGAACCTCTTTCTCATGGTTCTCTTAGTGCGTCGAAATTAAATTACAATTACAACTAAGCATGTAAACAATGTATGTTGAACTACATGAGAATCTATTTTTAATTGAATATTTTTTCTCATTTTTGGAGTAATGAAAGTAGTCTTGTTTGCAAATATGAGAACACATTCCACATCTGGCTACTCCACATCTTTTGGTACCTTTAGAATTGCCCAACCAATTACTGCTCATAATATTATTTGATGGTGTCTGAGTGATAGGTCTAAGTTCCAAGGGGGCCAGGATGTTCTTGAGATCCCTATTTTTCCTATAGGTAAACATAGGTCTATTTCGAAGGCCCTTCCCTAATACAGGGTCTGCCATGAGAATGTCCCAATGGGAATTGATTATTTTTTCTATAGATTTACTAACCTGATTATAGGTAGTGATAAATCTAATATTGTCATCTTTGTTTTTTTCTTTTAACAAATAAGTAGCATAAGCGGAACAAGCGTCTGTCACCATGCAAAGTGCTGTAATAAGCCTCATAGGTCAAGAGATGCCGGCACTAAGGAAAACATGAAAACTTCAAGCCTGTTGCTTACCACCCCGTCGTCCAGCTGCAAGCCGGTCACACAGGTGTAGCTCGGCGTTTGACCACAATCCTGGTGCCTCTTCGCTCACAGAATTTTTTGTCGCCAGTGTTGCTCTTTGTATCTGCTAAGAAGATTCCTACCATCCAGTCAGAAACTCTCCATTGGCAAGTGCTTCCTGCTACCATAGGCCAACTCCCATAAGCCAACACCTCATGTGACCTCTGCTGCTCAAATGAAAGGGACTTCTGTTCCGATCCTGTTTAGATAGACAATGAAGGTGCCAGGCAGGGAGAGAATTCACAGTATAAAGGAAAAAACGATTGGCATCAGCTCCAAAAGTTAAAAAGTAAACTTTATTGGTCACAGGTTAAAATAACGGCCAGGTATCAATACAAGTAATAAAGTTTACTTTTTAACTTTTGGAGCTAATGCCGGTTGTTTTTTCCTTTATACTATGCATATATAGGGGCCGATTTATCAATGTCTGTTCGACATGATACGCTGTAGCGTATCATGCCCAACAGACATCGCTAAAAGCCGACAGTATACGCTGTCGGCATTTAACATTGCACAAAACAGTTCTGGTGAACTGCTTGTGCAATGCCACCCCCTGCAGAGTTGCGGCCAATCGGTCACTAGCAGGGGGTGTCAATCAACCCAATCGTATAGGATCGGGCGGATTGATGTCCGCCGCCTCAGAGGGAGCGGACCAGTCTTAAGAACGCTTCTTTATAACTGCTGTTTCCGACGAGACTGAAGGCTCGTGCAGAAACAGGGGCATCAGGGGCCATTCGGCCCTTGCTAAATCGGCCCCATAGACATATATAGAAGTGTATTCAAGCCCCTTGCAGTTAAGTATCTGAAAACATGACATCATATTTATGCAATAATCATATTTAATAAAGTGTTTAACTATGTATGTGCTATAAATATTTCACATTCCTAACTCTCTCTCAATAAACAGCACGGCTTCTCAATATCTACCCTTAATAGGAAACCTGAAATTTCAAGCAGGTTTAAACTCTGCGGTTTTTAAAAGGTGGCACAATGCCGGGTTAAATAAGGTATTCCAAATAGTAGATAGAGATAAGAAATGCATTAAAACGTTTGAGGAACTGAAAGCAGAATTTAGCTTACCTAATAAAGAGTTCTTTGCGTATTTGCAGATAAGGCACTTTGCTCTTGAAATAATTAAGGAAGTGGGATGGTGTTGGGTCTTGGACAAATTGGAGAATTGGCTCATGTTAACCAAAAATGGCCACATGTCCATTGCTCCATGCTATCATCTTTTGGGCACCAGTAAAGGCGCTCCAATTTTAGCACAGATGGCATCAATCTGGAACTCATTAATTACCCAGAGTAGTATTGATTCAAAAACTCTTCAACTATCAATTAATAAAATAGCACAGGACACACTTTCTGCTACTTGGCGAGAAGCGCATGTCAAACTCCTTCACAGAGCATACATCACCCCTGAGGGAGGTGTCAGGTGTCGTAATCCAGGTTTTAATAAATGTCCCAAATGTTCATATCCTGCAGCCGGTCTGGTGCATATGCTATGGCATTGTCCAAAAATAAGAAACTTTTGGTTCAAATTAGAATTCTGGCTTAAGAATGTATTAAAGATTTGTGTCTATCATAATATCAGATCATACTATGTTTAAAGAATGAACCTGGCTATCAGACCAGTGAAAAAGTAGTAATCTCCTCTATCCTTGCTACTAGATACTTAATCTGCAAAAAATGGAAAATTTTATCAATTCCAAGTATCTCTGAAGTTAAGAACTGTATGAAGAAGCAATGCATATTGGAACTAAGAGACACGAACATAGACAATGAGTCTGATATCAGAATTTTTTTTAACAATTGGGCAGTATTTCTAAAAATATTTTCCTCTACAGAAATAATTTATTTGATCTTCCCATTTCAAAACTCAGAGATAGTCTTATTAGGGAATTGGTAGGTTGCCGGGAGGGGGGGGGAGGAAGGTAGTTGTGTGGGTTTTTTTTTGTTTGTTTTTTTCTTTCTCTCTCTCTCAAAGTTTATTATGATAGTGTTTATTAACCCATGATTTAGCTTAGGATATATCCTGCGAGGTGTAACGATAAAGCAAATGAGTTCAATTTATTTTTGTGTACACTGCTGGATAATAAATAAATTAAAGGAAAGTTGCATGCTCTGTTTGAATAGTGAGAAAAGGGGGTTGACTTTGGTGTCCCTTTTATGTACTAACTCCTATAAATGTCATTTTCTCTGTCTTTTAAAGGACCATTAAATCCAGTTGAATTACATAAAAAAAAAATTAACATTTTTTTTCACATTCCAATGTTCTTCAAAATTAAATGTTGTTTACACTTGGCCTCATCCACTCTCCAAGCTGTCCCATTTTATAGATGCAAGTATACAAATATTCCAAAATCCAAAGCTTTTCTGGTACTAAGCAGTTGGGATAAAGGAATTTGTACCTGTAATAATAATATACAACTGGACATTCTTTATGGGAATAATACAGTTTATTTGGTGTTACTAAATTACATACAAATTATCCAGATTTAATTTAGTAAATTCTAATTATTTTTTATACTGCAGTCATTGTAGGTGAACACGCTGCCTACAATAACTCTATAGTGCATTGCTTGATTGTGACTGCATTAAACATAGTGTTAAATAAATATTTCCACAACACCAAGGGGCATATGTATCAAGCTCCGAATGGAGCTTGATGCCCCGTGTTTCTGGCGAGTCATCAGACTCGCCTGAAACAGCAGTTATGAAGCAGCGGTCACAAAGACAGACATCGCCGGAAATCAACCCGATCGAGTACGATCGAGTCTGCAGGGGGCGGCGTTGCTCCAGCAGCTCTTGTGAGCTGCTGGTGCAATGCTGAATACGGCGAGCGTATTGCTCGCCGTATTCAGCGAGGTCTGGCGGACCTGATCCGCAGTGTCGGATCAGGTCCGCCAGACCTTGAAAACTATGGGCCCAAGGGTTAAGTTATACTTTCTTATCTCCCAACTGCTTTACACAGATACTTGTGCCTTTATTGTTTTTCTTGGTATCTTATAAAATACTTTCTTTATATATTGCTGAGCATAATCCATACATATGAAATTATAGTTATTGTTGTTTTATCTTTTATTAGTGAATAGTTATATTACATTTTCACATTTATGACTGACATTAACATTATCTTATTCTAATTATACTTTGGGAAACATACAAAATAGCTTGGTAACATTTTATTCTGTGTTCTCTTACAACTATCCAGAGTTATTTTATTTGTTTATATTATTAAATACCATTGAACATTGTTTTTATTTTGTAGAGACAATTATGACACAGAGCACCTTAGTTTATTCAAAATAAATTGACCTTTTTGAAGAAAAAGATCTAAATATATGTTTGGAAAGATTATCTATAGGGCCCTACAAGTTTTCCCAAGAGCAAAGCTGTTTTCCAAAAGCGTCAGCATCTGCATAAAGACATTACAAGTTAACATATTCAATTTATGAATTATTTTCAGTAACATCTGTTCATCAAAAGAGATGTAATAGTTTAAACCCAACATAGATTTTAAGAAAATATTAAAATCCCAAGATACATATATCGTAATGAAAGGCAAATAAGGGAGAGTGGTAATCTCTTGCAAAAAAATTAAATAGACGACTATGTATACTGAGGTGGTTGTAATGGGTAACTAGTTTGCTAGAAATACACACATTGAGACCAGCCTACCTTCGGAAGAGTCAAATATAACTTTCATACAGTTACCAACCGCACCAGAATTGTAGTTTTTGTTTGCCAGCCTATCAGAAACCCTATTTGTAAATGCACTTTACTCTTACATATTGTGGTATCCACTAATCTACTATTGGCAAGTAAGTGAAAACAGTCTCAGGAGCACACCTGGAATGAAATAGCATCATTAGATATCAGATCTGTATAAAAGAAAAAAAAAAAGATTTAATCTTAGGCATGTAAGACGCAGTTGTTTTGGAAATGTAAGTTTAAACAGTGCAATCAGTACTGATTGTTTGCTGAATTACATTTGTCTCTTAAAAACATCAATTATTCTTACCATATAATTTCCTTTCCTTCTGTACGGGGAGAATCCACAGCTGCATTCATTACTTTTGGGAAATACAGAACCTGGCCACCAGGAGGAGGCAAAGACACCCTAGCCAAAGGCTCAAATACCTCCCCCACTTACCTCATCCCCCCCAGTCATTCTGCTGAGGGATCAAGGAAGTAGGAGAAATATCAGGGTGAAAAAAAAGGTGCCAGAAGAACAAAAAATGTTTTAAGGCTGCTTAACGGAAACACAGGCGGGAGCTGTAGACTCTCCCCGTACAGAAGGAAAGGAAATTATCTGGTAAGCATAATTTATGTTTTCCTTCTTAATACGGGGAGAGTCCACAGCTGCATTCATTACTTTTCGGAAAACAATACCCAAGCTATAGAGAACACTGAATGCTAATGCGGGGGTAACAAGAGAGGCGGCCCAAATCTGAGGGCACCACAGCCTGTAACAAACCCAATTTCCCGAAACTGCTTCAATAGAAGCCAAGGAACTAAATAAAGTTAGGAGGGACAAGTAACTGCCCAACAATTAGGACCATAAGAGCCCACGCCAGAGACCACACAAAGTCACTGGTCCCAAACTGAGCACAAAAAAAACCTCTGAGGAGAAGAGTCCTGCTGTCTACAAGGGCAAGCGAAGAACACTCCTCCACTAACATGACAAGGAAGACAACCAAGACTCCCAACCCCTTACACTTCCGAATAGGAAGAGACACAGAAACAAACTGACTATGCTAAAGCAAGACTGAAAAAAACAAAACAAATCACGTTCCCAGAAAAAGGGAACAAACAAAGGGAGAAGCACCTTGCAGAACCCGAAGAAAAAAGTCTCCTTAGAACGAAAACCCCCTAAGGATAGCGGATTACCAGACCAGAGAGACTAGGACATGTAGAGAATACTCCACAAACGGAACAGGTCAATGAATAGAAAAATTCAAGGACCATCTCCTGCATCGATACAAAGAACAGATGCAAATCCTTAATAGAAAGACTAAGTTCCTGAAAAGGCAAATCAGTAGAAGGCAACTGCCTGACCGCAGTCCACATCCTAGCAAAAGGAAATGAACACCAAAAGTTCATGAACCTCGGAACAGAACAGAAAACAGATATCTAGAGTCTGCTTAGGAGCCCACATACCAGGGCAGAGGCAACGGATGATACAACCTGAAATCGCAATCCTGTTATGCAACCAGGCTAAACATCAGGCTATAAGAACTAGCCGTCCTAACCAATAACCGGCTAAGAAACCCTTCCTCCAGGACACCCTGGAAAAGGACAAGAGAGAACCTCAAGAAGAGATATAAAAGCAGAGAGAATCAACCCCACACCACCCAAACAGGGGGGAAGGGCGCCATCCCAAAATTATAACGAGGGACCAACTACAAACTGAGGAAAGGACTGACACCTTTCAGAAAAACACCAAGGGCAAAAGACCCTGCCAAACTCCCTAATAAGGAGCACCCATATTGGTGAAGACCAAACTACGAAACGAAGTCGCAGCACCAAATGAGCAATCAGATGCCCTGATGCCTGCTCCTGGCAGACTGAGTCAATTCAGAAGGAGTGACATAGTCAAAGAGAACAAGGAAGAATAAACTTCCCAAGCAACAATCCCCTAAGGGAAAAAAACAGAGATAGGCGCGGATGCCCAGAAAGGCTAGATCGGATTCCCCCAAAGGTAGAGATCCAAAAAACGTTTTGGGATCCAGATCGAAGGTACACATGCAGAAGAAGAATCCCTTGACCTCCTGAACTCTCAGAGTCATAAAAAAGATCTACTTCAGAAAGAACCCAACTGGTATAAACGCAGAAGACCAAGTCCTCAGAGTAGAAAAAGTGACTGAAGATTCCCTAGAAAAAAAACAGAAGGAATCCCGAGTACACTATCCCACATCTGTGGAAGAGTTAAGACAAAACCGCCCCAGTAGACCAAAGGTAATTTTCCCAGAACAGGGAAAGATATACCAAATACTGGAAACTGAAGCGGCCTATCCAGAAAGCTATGAAAATCTGGAAGATAGATAAGCAACATGCCAAGCCGAAGAATCGGACTGGGTTAAACATCACCCTCCCACAGTACCAATGAAGGCCTGAAGGAAAACTGCAGGGCAAGCCTATTGAGTACTTTAACTCAAAAAAAGGCCTAAAGAGACTTCCTGTCTAAAAGATCAAACAGCATCCAAAGAACCACCCTGAAAGTCTACCGAGGGAACTCCACTCCAAATCCGACGCCATGGATGGAAAGGACAGGAGAGATTCCTTAAAAACTCCTAGCAGGCGATGGAGAAAAACCAGAACCGTCAAAATCAGGAGCAACCAGAACCCAAGAAAACAGGATACTGTATAAAAATCCCCTAGATCCCAAGAAAATTCTAGGATCAGAACGAGGATACTGAAAACGATATGGTCCCTACAAACCGGATTTCCTCAACATGATGACAGGAACGTATCCATCTCCCTGAATAAAGGAAGAGAGAACCGTATATTAACCCTCAAGAGGAGGAACATTTCACCCCTGCCAAAAGGAACCGGAAAAAAAACTCCAATGGAGTCACCCGTCTCCTCCTCAACAGGAGAAGAAAACTAAGGCCTAGATTTGGAGTTTTGCGTTAGAAGGGGTGCGTTAGCTACGCGTGCTTTTTTTTGGCCGCTGGTATTTAGAGTTCACAGAATGGCTGCGTTAGGCTCCAAAAAAAGGAGCGTAGAGCATAATTTACCGACACTGCAACTCTAAATACCAGCGGTGCTTACGGACGCGGCCAGCTTCAAAAACGTGCTCGTGCACGATTCCCCCATAGGAAACAATGGGACAGTTAACCTAACACCTGCAAAAAAGCAGCGTTCAGCTCCTAACGCGGCCCCATTGTTTCCTATGGGGAAACACTTCCTAAGTCTGCACCTAACACCCTAACATGTACATGTCTAAACACCCCTAACCTTACACTTATTAACCCCTAATCTGCCACCCCCGCTATCGCTGACACCTGCATATTTTTTTAACCCCTAATCTGCCGATCCGTACACCGCCGCAACCTACATTATACCTATGTACCCCTAATCTGCTGCCCCTAACACTGCCGACCCCTATATTATATTTATTAACCCCTAATATGCCCCCCACAACGTCGCCGCCAGCTACCTACAATAATTAACCCCTAATCTGCCGACCGGACCTCACCGCTACTATAATAAAGTTATTAACCCCTAATCCGCCTCACTCCTGCCTCAATAACCCTATAAGAAATAGTATTAACCCCTAATCTGCCCTCCCTAACATTGCTGACACCTAACTTCAATTATTAACCCCTAATCTGCCGACCGGACCTCACCGCTACTATAATAAATGTATTAACCCCTAAAGCTAAGTCTAATCCTAACGCTAACACCCCCCCTAACTTATATATAATTTTATTCTAACTAAATAAAATAATTCTTATTAAATAAATTATTCCTATTTAAAGATAAATACTTACCTGTAAAATAAACCTTAATATAGCTACAATATAATGAATAATTATATTGTAGCTATTTTAGGATTAATATTTATTTTACAGGCAACTTTGTATTTATTTTAACCAGGTACAATAGCTATTAAATAGTTAATAACTATTTAATAGCTACCTAGTTAAAATAATTACAAAATTACCTGTAAAATAAATCCTAACCTAAGTTACAATTAAACCTAACACTACACTATCAATAAATTACTTAAATAAAATACCTACAATTATCTACAATTAAACCTAACACTACACTATCAATAAATTAATTAAATACAATACCTACATATAAATACAATTAAATAAACTAACTAAAGTACAAAAAATAAAAAAGAACTAAGTTACAAAAAATAAAAAAATATTTACAAACATTAGAAAAATATTACAACAATTTTAAACAAATTACACCTACTCTAAGCCCCCTAATAAAATAACAAAACCACCCAAAATAAAAAAAATGCCCTACCCTATTCTAAAATTAAAATAGAAAAGCTCTTTTACCTTACCAGCCCTTAAAAGGGCCATTTGCGGGGCATGTCCCAAAGAATTCTGCTCTTTTGCCTGGAAAAAAACCCATACAATACCCCCCCAACATTACAACCCACCACCCACATACCCCTAATCTAACCCAAACCCCCCTTAAATAAACCTAACACTAAGCCCCTGAAGATCTTCCTACCTTATCTTCACCACACCGGGTATCACCGATCCGTCCTGGCTCCGATGTCTTGATCCAAGCCCAAGCGGGGGGCTGAAGACATCCATCCTCCGGCTGAAGTCTTGATCCAAGCGGCGGCTGAAGAAGTCCATCTTCGGGCAGAAGTCTTCATCCTATCCGGGCAGAAGAGGACATCCGGACCGGCAAACATCTTCATCCAGGCGGCATCTTCTAAGTTCTTCCATCCGATGACGAGCGGCTCATCTTCAAGACCTCCGGCGCGGATCCATCCTCTTCTTCCGACGACTAGACGACGAATGAAGGTTCCTTTAAGGGACGTCATCCAAGATGGCGTCCCTCAAATTCCGATTGGCTGATAGGATTCTATCAGCCAATCGGAATTAAGGTAGGAAAATTCTGATTGGCTGATGGAATCAGCCAATCAGATTCAAGTTCAATCCGATTGGCTGATTGGATCAGCCAATCAGATTGAGCTCACATTCTATTGGCTGATCTGAACAGCCAATACATTCCATCAGCCAATCAGAATTTTCCTACCTTAATTCCGATTGGCTGATAGAATCCTATCAGCCAATCGGAATTCGAGGGACACCATCTTGGATGACGTCCCTTAAAGGAACCTTCATTCGTCGTCTAGTCGTCGGAAGAAGAGGATGGATCCGCGCCGGAGGTCTTCAAGATGGAGCCGCTCGTCATCGGATGGAAGAACATAGAAGATTCCGCTTGGATGAAGATGTTTGCCGGTCCGGATGTCCTCTTCTGCCCGGATAGGATGAAGACTTCTGCCCGAAGATGGACTTCTTCAGCCGCCGCTTGGATCAAGACTTCAGCCGGAGGATGGACGTCTTCAGCCCCCCGCTTGGGCTTGGATCAAGACATCGGAGCCTGGACCGATCGGTGGTACCCGGTGTGGTGAAGATAAGGTAGGAAGATCTTCAGGGGCTTAGTGTTAGGTTTATTTAAGGGGGGTTTGGGTTAGATTAGGGGTATGTAGGTGGTGGGTTGTAATGTTGGGGGGGGTATTGTATGGTTTTTTTTCCAGGCAAAAGAGCTGAATTCTTTGGGGCATGCCCCGCAAAAGGCCCTTTTAAGGGCTGGTAAGGTAAAAGAGCTTTTCTATTTTAATTTTAGAATAGGGTAGGGCATTTTTTTATTTTGGGGGGCTTTGTTATTTTATTAGGGGGCTTAGAGTAGGTGTAATTAGTTTAAAATTGTTGTAATATTTTTCAAATGTTTGGAAATATTTTTTTATTTTTTGTAACTTAGTTCTTTTTTATTTTTTGTACTTTAGTTAGTTTATTTAATTGTATTTATTTGTAGGTATTTTATTTAATTAATTTATTAATAGTGTAGTGTTAGGTTTAATTGTAATTTATTGATAGTGTAGTGTTAGGTTTAATTGTAACTTAGGTTAGGATTTATTTTACAGGTAATTTTGTAATTATTTTAACTAGGTAGCTATTAAATAGTTATTAACTATTTAATAGCTATTGTACCTGGTTAAAATAATTACAAAGTTGCCTGTAAAATAAATATTAATCCTAAAATAGCTACAATATAATTATTCGTTATATTGTAGCTATATTAGGGTTTATTTTACAGGTAAGTATTTAGCTTTAAATAGGAATAATTTATTTAATAAGAGTTAATTTATTTCGTTAGATTTAAATTATATTTAACTTAGGGGGGTGTTAGTGTTAGGGTTAGACTTAGCTTTAGGGGTTAATACATTTATTAGAGTAGCGGCGAGGTCCGGTCGGCAGATTAGGGGTTAATACTTGAAGTTAGGTGTCGGTGAGGTTAGGGAGGGCAGATTAGGGGTTAATACTATTTATTATAGGGTTATTGAGGCGGGAGTGAGGCGGATTAGGGGTTAATAACTTTATTATAGTAGCGGCGAGGTCCGGTCGGCAGATTAGGGGTTAATAAGTGTAGGTAGGTGTCGGCGACGTTGAGGGGGGCAGATTAGGGGTTAATAAATATAATATAGGGGTCGGCGGTGTTAGGGGCAGCAGATTAGGGGTACATAAGTATAACGTAGGTGGCGGCGGTGTGCGGTTGGCAGATTAGGGGTTAAAAATTTTTATTATAGTGGCGGCGATGTGGGGGGACCTCGGTTTAGGGGTACATAGGTAGTTTATGGGTGTTAGGGTACTTTAGACCACAGTAGTTAAGAGCTTTATGTACCGGCGTTAGCCCAGAAAGCTCTTAACTCCTGGGTTTTTTCTGCGGCTGGAGTTTTGTCGTTAGATTTCTAACGCTCACTTCAGCCAAGACTCTAAATACTGGCGTTAGAAATATCCCATTGAAAAGATAGGATACACAATTGACGTAAGGGGATCTGCGGTATGGAAAAGTCGCGGCTGCAAAGTGAGCGTTAGACCCTTTAATGACTGACTCTAAATACCAGCGGGCGGTAAAAACCAGCGTTAGGAGCCTCTAACGCTGGTTTTGACGGCTACCACAGAACTCTAAATCTAGGCGTCAGCTTCTAAAGAAAACTGCCACAGCAGAATTCAAACTCCAAGGCAACAGCTTTGCTAAGCAGGGTATATCGTAGGCCGCTAAGCAGGGTATATCGTAGACTGCACACGATCCAATATCAGACGCCCAACCTAGATGAATTTAAACTAGGACCAGCCTGACATCTAGGATAGAAGGGCTTCCTCTGGACCGAAGAAACAAGAAAACCAACCTCTTGAGAAGAAGAAAGAATAGAGGTAACTAGTACCCAAACAGGTCCAACCTGTGTTTTGGAATACAACATATCTGTAATAAACCTAAAAAAGAACAGAGATAACTAATACCCAACCAGGACGAGCCCAATATGTAGGATACAACATATCTGTTCAAGGGTCAAACTAAAAATTCTTACGTTCTAGCAGGGACAGAAAACTGAGCATAATCAACAGAAAAACATATAAACTCCGAAGCTTAAACATAGCCTCGGACAAATCGAGGGAACATCACCCCGACCAGAGACATCCTTCTTTGTTTATGTTCTTTTTTTTTTTAGAACTTCCACTGGGAGATTCCTCAATCGCGACCATGAAAATCGCTGGTACCAGAGTCCCAGAGGTGAAAAGTCTACCAACATTCTCGAGCTCTAAAAGAAAAAGAAAAGAAAACCTATCCTAACCGGAATAATAAAAAATTAGGCAAACGCACACAAGTGATAGCCAAAGGGAAAGTGAAATCAACAGGTCCAGCCCGTCATGCGACACAATTCCAGAACTCAGAACTGGGAATCTGATACAAAAAAAACAAAGAAATAACAAATATAGAGGCGATAAGGAATAGGATCACCATCCCTCCAGTCGTCTAAACAAGCTCGCTATCTGATCAGCTGACAGATCAGAACTGGGAACCTCCAATGTCGCCAAAACCTCTCTCAGAAGTACAGGCAGGCGAGCCATTCTAAATCTAAAAGCAAAATTCACCTCTATCAGAGTACCTGGGGGCTCCGACTCTGGAGGTATCAGCTCTGAAGCCTCAGAGGACACTGCTTCCCCAGAAGACTGATCGGATCCATTCGTCCTCTTACATGCCAGACCTTGGGTAGGAGCACACGGATTAAGTCTTCTCTTGCACATGGCAGGAAGATGTAAATGCGCTAAAGTCAGAAATATGGGCATGCAAAACCGTGCCGTAATCTCTGGTGGAAAGAGACCTCCTTCAGGAGAAATGGTAACGGTACATGGGACAACTGCTGGTATAGGAACAGAAGATACTAGGGAAAAAACCTCACGGGATGCAGAATCCTCAGAGGCGGATGGCTCAGTGTTCTCTAACCTCTCAACATTAGAAGAGGAGAACACCCTATGGCGGGATACGGAACATAATTGAGAGGGCTGGGATACCCGGGCCTCCTCACAATATACACAAGTATCAAAATCTGACTCAGAGGAACCCCCCTCTAACATATCAGAGTCCTCCATAACTTGACTAAGTAGCTTATAGACAAAAGCAACTGGCACCATACACCCCCAATGACTGGGGCACTCACCACATCCTATGACCCAGACAGGTAGAGAAACAGATCCTCCCTGCAGATGCTCGGTCAGGAGTACAGAAATTGAAAAACAAAAAAACGTGACAACACCCGGTCACGCTAAGGAAAAGCGTGCTAATGTAATAAAACTGTGCAGCAAGAAAATTAACCTGTATGTTCCGTAATAGCCTACGAGCCCCAAACGTCTAAACGCCTCCTACACCAAAGCAGTCAGAATCACATAACAAACATGAATAAAAGTCCCCACTGTTCAATAATCCCCCTCAGGAGATATTAACCTTTGATTCCATAAAGATAAAGGAGTCCCACTGAGTCCTTGTCTTCTTATTTTACGTTAACATGTAAGTAAAAAATTGAAACAATCTTACCGGAATCTATGCCATGGAACAGCAACACGGTCCTCCAAGATAGTAGCAGCGCTTCTGACATGGACTTGAGTACAGAAAGCAGGCAGCGAAACTCGTCAACGCTGATTGCTTATGGAGCTGTTAATATGAGTCGGGATGGTTTCAAAGAAAGACTCTCCCTGCATCTCCGGACTATAACTTTCATCAATGCTTTCACTGAGAGGCTGACAAGACTACTAAAAACTCCAGTTCCATCTTGAAGAGTACTACCCTCCATAAGGAACTATTTCGCAATTCTTTCAACAGTTTTCTGCCAACCTCCTGTGACGAAAGGCAAAGAATGACTGGGGGGGGGGGTGAGGGAAGTGGGGGAGGTATTTAAGCCTTTGGCTGGGGTGTCTTTGCCTCCTCCTGGTGGCCAGGTTCTGTATTTCCCAAAAGTAATGAATGCAGCTGTGGACTCTCCCCGTATTAAGAAGGAAAACAACATTAACATTTTAATAGTCATATATTGCTTTCTCAAAGGCAATTCATGTTCCCTATTCTGTTGTTAAAGTCTGAATATTATTGTTACATTTTTTTTATATTAAAGATTTTAACATGGTGCATACTTTCATTAATTAGATTGTAACATTTTTTTAATTTTTGTTGCAGGAACCCCAAAAGATCTTTCTATCAAGCTAAAATATATGGAGCTTTCTGCCTTGGGAGAATGTATTTCCTTCCATTTTGGGTATTTGCAGAGGACACAGTCAAATCTATATCATATTTCCTGAAACAAGAATATTAATTTATATATCTTGTGATTCATTCAGTTTCTAAAACTGGTGATCTCAATTATTGTGTTGATTCAATACTATTTAAGTAGTAGAATCTCAGTTGTCAAATTGTATTTATATACAATGTGGAATCCTTATTATATGGCTTATCATTCATATAACAAAGGATACTATTCCATTCCCTTAGAAGAGCGATTCACACAAATTTTCATGGGATTTTAAAAATCAGAGGCCATTCAAATTGTTCGGAAAAACATTTGTTCACGTTTTTCTAATTTTCTTTCTTATCACTTCAAAAATCCATCAGTTGCTTTGAATTGTAATCCAACAGAAGACACTTTTAACTATAAAACCAAGTTTGGTCTTTTATGTTATTGGCTTTTTGCAATCCTTTATTTGAATGTTTAAATTTTTCTGATTTTACAAAAACTAAAACGTAGCTATAATGATACTTTTAAACTGTGAATTAAACTCATCATAATGTTCATTTTTGATTGCAGTTAAGTGTATGGAGCTCTTTATAGGTTGTTGAAATTGCACATATATCATGAATTCATATTATTGGTTAAGTGGGAAACATGCATTTAAACACATCATCAATATTACACCAGCTACCATGTATTTATTTTACTTTTGCTGCTTGTATTTTGTAATAAAATAACAGCTTAGCATATTTTACATACTTTTTATCCTATATTATAAAAGGCCAGGTGTGTTTGTCCGATGGGGTTATGCACAGTAGAGACTGTGCGAGGACAAACACACCTGGCCTTTACGAATCAGTGATCCGTGACAGACTGTGCACGAGGCAGTGGTGTGTGGGAGGGTTATGAGGGAGGCGGGTGGGCAGATCACTGGAGGGCGGGGCCACTACTCTACAGGAAAAAAAAAAGTTGAGAGCGGCAGGGAGGGGGGATGAGGGACAGGTGATTTTGGCCCGTGTAACGGGCTTTAAGTCTAGTAACTTTATATACCAATAGTGAAGTTTTTGGGTCAATACACAAATAATCAAGTATGTCATTGCCCACTGCTATATAGAAAAGAGAACAGCATCTATTAAAGGACCATTAAAAGGATAGTAAACACCAAAAATGTTATTGTTTAAAAAGATAAATAATCCCTTTATTTAACTTTCCCCAGTTTTGCATAACCAACACTGTTATATAAATATACTTTTTACCTCTGTAATTACCTTGTATCTCAGCTTCTGCAGACTGCCTCCTTATCTCAGATCTTTTGACAGACTTGCATTTCAGGCAATTAGTGCTGACTCTTAAATAACTCCAGGTGCATGACCACAATATTATCTATATGAAACACATGAACTAACACATGCGCTAACGTCCTCTAGCTGTGAAAAACTGTCAAATGCATATAGATGAGGCGGCCTTCAAGGGCTTAGAAATTAGCATATGAGCCTACCTAGGTTTAGCTTTCAACTAAGAATTACAAGAGATCAAAGCAAATTTGATGATAAAAGTAAATTAGAAAGTTGTTTAAAATGAAGTTTATTTTGGACTTTACTATCCCTTTAAATAAAGTGTAATTGCATCAACATATGCATGATAAAAAGACGATGCAAACACACTTAGGGCCCGATGATCTAAAGGCCTCTGGGCTGGCGAGATTATTTAAGAATGCTCGCCTGTCCTTCTATTTCCCTGGTGGAATGACCTAAAGCCACTTTTTACCCATAAAACAAGGTGTCTCGCTAAGGAGCGTATACTGCATTTTCATATGAAAAGTGCACAATAAAATTTGTATTTTAAACATCATACAAAACAAATAATTAAACCATGCACACAAAAATAAGCAGGGAAAATTGTATTAAGGTGCATCAAAAATTGTAACGAATTGTTCACCTAAAATCGTATTTTTATGAAAAAACTAAATTTATGCTTACCAGATAAGTTCCTTTCTTTCCTGGCAGGGAGAGTTCACGACTTTATTCCTTACTGTTGGGAAATACAACACCTGGCCACCAGGAGGTATAAAGGTGCCAAAAGAAAGTAAAAAAAGGGAGCCGCCCAAACAAAATATCTTACAGGCGGGGTCGTGGACTCTCCCTGCCAGGAAAGAAAGGAATTTATCTGGTAAGCATAAATTTTGTTTTCTTTCCATAAGGCAGGGAGAGTCCACAACTTCATTCCTTACTGTTGGGATAACCATACCCAAGCTCCAGAGGACACTAAAGGAATAACGGGAGGGAACAAAAAGGAGGCGGACCCTAATCTGAGGACACCACAGCTTGCAAAACCTTTCTCTTCAGCCGAAGAAAACACATCAAACTTGTAAAATTTAGAAAAAGTATGTAAGGAGGACCAGGTAGCCGCCTTACAAATCTGCTCAATAGAGACCTTGTTCTTAAAAGCCCAGGAAGAAGCTACTGCTCTAGTGGAATGAGTCGTAATCCTCTAAGGAGGCTGTTGTCCCACTGTCTCATAAGCTAGGCGGATGATACGCCTCAACAAGAAAGACAAGGAAGACGTAGTGGCCTTCTGACCCTTACGTTTACCTGCATAGATGACAAACAAAGATGAAGATTGTCTGAACTCCTTAGTAGCCTGAAGGTAAAATTTCAAGGCACGAACCACATCTAGATTCTAAAGCAAACGTTGCTTCACTGAGGAAGGATTGGGACACAAGGAAGGAACAACAATCTCTTGATTAATGTTCCGATCTGACACCACCTTAGGAAGGAAACCTAACTTAGTCTGTAAAACCGCCTTATTGGAGTGAAAAACAAGGTAAGGGGGATCACACTGCAAGGCAGAAATCTCTGAGACCCGGCGAGCAGAGGCAATAGCCAACAGAAACAGAACCTTCCAGGATAACAGTTTAATGTCAACAGTATGCATTGGCTCAAACGGAGCCTGCTGCAACACATGAAGAACAAGGTTGAGACTCCAAGGCAGAGCAACCATTCTAAACACAGGCCTGATCCTAGTTAGGGCCTTAACAAAGGACTGCACATTCGGAAGCTCAGCTAATCTCTTGTGCAGCAACACCGACAGGGCTGATAGCTGTCCATTCAGGGAACTAGCAGATAGGATAAAATTCTGGCAACCTTAACCTTATGCCAAGAAAAACCACTCTCTTCACACCAGTGCAGATAAGTCTGCCACACCTTATGGTAGATGCGTCGAGTAACCGCCTTATGTGCTTGAATCAAAGTGTCAATAACACTCTTAGAGAAACATCTCTTAGCTAAGACTAAGCATACAATCTCCATGCAATCAGCCTCAGAAAATCTAGATTTTGATGTAGGAAGGGACCCTGTAGTAGCAGGTCTCTGCGACAGGGTAACCCCCATGGAGGATAAGAGGACATCCCCACTAGATCCGCAAACCAAGTCCTTTGCGGCCAGGATGGAGCAATTAGAATCACTGGTGCTCGCTCCTGCTTGATCCGAGCCACCACACGTGGAGAAGAGGTAATGGAGGAAATAGAAATAGATATGAGTCTGAACCTCCAGGGAACCGCTAGAGCTCGGGAGGCCATGAGGTCTATCTCCGTCATTCCCCATCTAGAGCTCCCAGAACCTTCGAAAATATTCTTGGAGCAGTAGCTAAGCCAAACGGAAGTGCTATGAACTGGAAGTGTTGATCCAGAAATGCAAACCTCAGGAACTGAAAATATTCCCTGTGTATCGGAACATTAAGGTATGCATCCTTCAGGTCTATGGTAGTCATAAACTGTCCTTCCTGAATCAGAGGAAGGATTGATCTTATTGTCTCCCTCTTGAAGAATGGGACGCTTAGAAATTTTTGAGGTACTTCAAGTCCAGAATTGGATGAAAAGTTCCCTCCTTCTTGGGAACCACGAAGAAGTTTAAACATAACTACAGACCTCTTTCTGATACAGGTACCAGGACAATTACTCCTAAAGAGACTAGGTCCTGTACGCAACCTAAAAAGGCAGTCCTCTTCTCTGGTCTTGTAGACAGTCTGGAGAGAAGGAATCTGCCCCTGGGCGGATGGGACTTGAATCCTATCCGGTATCCCTGAGATACAACCTCCAGAACCCAAGGGTCCTGAACATCCTGAAACTAAGCGTCTGAGAAAAGCGACAATCTGTCCCCACTCAATCCGATCCCGGATCGGGGCCGCTCCTTCATGCCGACTTGTTATCGGTGGGCTTCTTTGTCTGTTTGGACTTGTTCCAGAATACAAGTCCAGAGAAGGTAGCATAAATCAGCAGAATATTTATTTCTAATAGCATTTATAATAGGGCTGCAACAACTAATCGGTAAGTTTTGATCATAAAAATAGTTGTCAACAAATCTCATTATCAATTAGGTGGTCAGCGATTAGTTGGTCAGTTGCACAGCACCAGCTGCTTTAATCTGACGATCTACTACAACTAAGATTGTGCAAAAAAATTTTTATTTATTTATTTTTTTAATCTTTTTTCTATCTGATTAATCGGACAATAATTATCCGATTAATCGGATAGAAAAAATAATAATAAATAAAAATGTTTGCACAATACCATGTGCAGGAGTTCATCGGATTGAAGCAGCTGGTGCTGTGCAATAACCAACTAATCGCTGACCACCTAATTGATAATGACATTCTTTGACAACTATTTTTATGATCAATCTTACCGATTAGTTGTTGCAGCCCTAATTTATAATGTTACCTCAATCATGCCATACAAACAAGTTTTACAATTTACCTTATATACACTGGTACCACTAGAGGGCGCCATTACATTAGAAAATAGTAACCCTTACTAGTACATTCTACAATTATCACATTTTGATACATAGTAATACATACATAAATATGTTAAATTAACAGGGCAATTTTCAAAATCTAGATTAAGATCAGATACAATTAAAATAATCATCCTCTGAGATGAAAGCAAAAAATTCCCTATCCCCTCCGCTACGTGATTTAATTACATGGTCTATGATCTGAAAACTGAGAAGCATTGCAAAAATGGTTAGCTAATGGGGCAGATTCTTTATTAACTCTGATGTTACTGTTATGCTCAGTTATCCTGTCACGGATACACCGTGTTGTTTCTCTGATATAGGCCCACCCACAGAGGCATTTGATCATATAAATAACATAATTGGTATGGACTTGTTCCAGGACTGAGCTGGCATCCAAGTACTCTTGGGCTGCTCAGGCTTGGATGAGGATTGAGATCGTTGGGACTTGTCTGAACGAAAGAAACGAAAAATCGACGACTGTCGTCCCTTAGGTCTGTTCTTTTTATCCTGTGGCAGGAAGGTTCCTTTCCCTCCGGTAACAGTGGAAATGACGGAGTCCAGACCTGATCCGAATAAGATCTTCCCTTTGAAGGGGAGAGAAAGTAACCTGGATTTAGAAGTCATATCCGCAGACCAAGACTTCAACCAGGGAGCCCGGGGGCTAGAACCGCAAAAACTGAAGTCTTTGCATTCAGGCGAATAATTTGCATATTCGCATCACGGATGAAGGAGTTAGCAATTCTTAATTCCTTATTTTTTTCCTGAATATCTTCGAGGAGAGATTCCACCTCAATAAGTTCAGACAGAGAGTTGCACCAGTAGGTAGCTGCTCCCGCCACCGTGGCTACTGCTGCCGCAGGTTGGAATAAAAATCCTGTGTGTTGGAACATTCTCCTCAGGAAAGTTTCCAACCTCTTGTCAAAAGGCTCTCTAAAGGACAAACTATCCTCAAGGGGGATAGTAGTACGCTTAGCTAGCGTCAAAATGGTGCCATCCACCTTAGGTATGGAACCCCACAATTCTATTTGAGAGTCAGGGACCGGGAACAATTTCTTAAAAGTTGCAGAGGGAGAAAGGAAAGTTCCAATTCTTTCCCATTCGTTACTAATAATGTTTGCCATACGAACTGGTACAGGAAAATTCTGTGGGACTTTCCTGTCATCGTAGACCCTGTCTAACTTAGGGATCTTAGGTTCATCAGGTAGCTTAGCCTCTGGAACCTCTAGCATAGACAGGTTTGAATCTAAAGAAGGGTTCCTCCGCCGGAGGAGATTTAGTAACAGACGTCTCCGACTCAGAAAGTTCACCCTCTGACGCTACAGAGGTTAACTCATTCTCGGATAGCCGAGCTATAGAGGCTAGATCTGTTAGGAATTTAGATATACTCTAAGTCGGGAGAACTATGTTTAACCCTTCTCTTATGTTTCCCAGAGATAGGTAGGGCACTCAGGGCCACAGACACCGTCGATTGTAGCTGCACGATAAAGTCCGCAGGAAAAAGGCCCCCTCCAGATGGAGAATTAGCTGTGCCGCGGGGAACTGCATGTGAAGCGGTTTGAGTAGACAGGGCAGAAATCTCTTGGGTCATAGAATCCTGAGAGGTTGATGGCTCAGAGGAACTAACTGCGCTATTGGCAGACTTCGCTCCCTTCTTAGACTTTAAAACAGTGCTTAGGCAATTGGAACAAAATTGAGCAGGCAGGCAAACCACAGCCTCCTCACAGCAGGCAAACCACAGCCTCCTCACAATACAAAAAACAGGTATTATTATTCACTGTAGAAGGAGTGGAACCCTCTAAAATAGTATCAGAGTCCTCCATAGCTTTGGTATGTAATTCCACAGATGGAGTAAAAAAAGTTACAAAAAACAAGCATTTTTAATATAAACAGGCATCTTTATAATCCCAATGGCTGGGGCACTCACCACCTTTTAGACCCAGACAAATGATCAGTGAAATGCTCCCCTCAGGAGTCCTGTCTGCAGCTGGATCGCAAGGAAGGTAAACAGGCCGCACCCGGTCACGTGGTGCACAAGGCAGGACTTCCCCTGCTATGCTTAAAAGTGTTAAGCTAATATAAGCTATGCAACGCTCAAAAACGAAAGTGAAACCTGTCTGTTCCCAAGCCAAAAGCACACAGTCTTATGAGCCCAAAAACAAAAGTAAGACCTGTCTGTTCCCAAGCCAAAAGCACACAGTCCTATGAGCCCAAACCTAATGCAGAACATAAAAATCCCCATAATTGTTCCCAATATTCTCCCTAAAGGAGATATTAACCCTTGATCCTATTGAGGTATAGAGGAGTCACACTCTGACCCTATATAGGAGTCCCTGCCATAATAATTAAGCAGACTTACCCTCTAGGATCCATGCGGTGGAACAGTTACAGCCTCTCAAAAGTGTGACAGCCTTGTAGCGACACTCTGACAAGGACCTGAGTGATTAAAAGCAAGCAGTGAACCTCGTCTACATTGATTCCTCAGAAGTTGTTAGCTAACAGCCTGAATGGTTTCTCAGAAAAACTTTCCCTGCATCTTCAGACTGTAACTTTCATCAATTCTCTCACTGAGAGGTTTATATGAATACTTAAAACTCCAATCCTCGGGGGCGAGCAAGCAAGGCACCTGAGCGGTCGCATACTCACACAGCTCCGGCTGTATTTCAGTTTTACATAAGCTTTTAGACCGCCCAGTGCTGCCCAATTCTCCCATTAAAGAGACTTAACACTAGAGAATCTAACCCTTAGACTTGGGAGTAAGCTGAGGACCGGCATAGTTGAAACCGTTTTTCCCTTATGACGCACATCAGAGAGCACAACTAGGAGACGGCCATCTTTGAATACATGTGATGTAATTACAGGCCTGAGCCTCTCCTGTATTGGCCACTGAGCATTCAATTTGCAGGCAAGAATACCTGAATACATCGAATTTATCAGACTTGCCAGAAAATGACTACCCGATGTTATACTGTGATCTCTGTTACTCTGGCGGCGTTGGACAGCTGGGAGATCGGGATGGAGCAACTTTTAGATGACCAGAGCCGAGAGCTAGAGCAGATTAATGAGAGCTATAGAAGAGCCTCCAAGATCGTCACCACGTCCACATGATTATCCAGAGTCGCATGTTGCTCAAGATTCTTGGGACAAAGACGCAGCAGTAGATGGTCTGGTCGATTGTATGGAAAGGGAGGATACACTTGCCCTCTCCCACTTACCTATGGTTCCGACTATCAAGGAGGGAACACCTAACAATGCTCATGAGGGATCTCTGTTAAACCTGCTGCGGTTAATCAACTCACCCCACATCAGTACTGCCGGAACATTACTTAAAAGGAGATCGGAAAGCTCAGAAGAGGTTGCAGAGGGTATTATGGTTATTGTACTGAGGAATGCTGTACAAGTTTTCCTAAGAAACATAGAACCAAGAAGAGTTGGTATAGGTTGATGTAATAGTACTAGGGGTGTCTTTATATTTTGCTGATCATACTAAAGGCGCTACATACCCGTAACATTAAATGCATAATTACCAAGTGATCAGCAGTAGGATGTATGACTCTATCTAAGCCCAAAAGCTAAGCGACCAAGGCTTTCACATATAAGTTTCTGACATGTATTAGCATTGGGATCTCACTAGGAAGGCAGTAATGCCGACTACATTGGTCACCCTAACCAGCACAGTGACTTTGCTCTTGGCAGCTTCTTTTATTACACTGCCTCATGAGGTTATAGGAAAAGCCGAGTAACACTTGAATTATAGCGAGCTAAACATACTCTGTGTCTGTTAAGTGTTCCTCTAATTTTACTAAAAACCAGCAAGTTGATGCACTGTATATAGATTTTACCGTAGTCATATTATTATTGTTAAGTAGCATACATTGGGTAAAACTGCCTAGGTATTTTGTTGGTCATATCCGGTCCTGTTAGATAACAGCTGCTAGCTAAATAATATAGCTAGCTTATTTGAGTGTCAAAATTTGCTCTTGGTCCTCTATTTAGTAGTGTGTTGCCTATCATCCACTTACCATAGTTTACTTTAGCAGTTTATTGGAATTCTGTTTTACTAGACATGATAATAACTTTTGTTTTAGCCATAGTTGCATGTATGCTCATACGTATTAGGTTCCTAGTTCCTCTAATACCACTATTTATAATGTATATGCAGGGGAGGCATGCCTTTATTTTATATCTGAGTATGCTGTTAACGGAATTAGCACTATAGACACAGACAACTGCTCTACCTTATTGCTCATAATATGTAAACTTGGTTGCTCTTTTTTTGTTGTTTACGGTTTGTCAAGTGTTCCTAAATTTTATACTTAAATTTATGGTTGTATATTGTATGCGTGAGATACCTAGCTTAACTATGACACTCCCTTCTTAGTTTTAGTATTCAAGCAAGTTATAAAATGGGCCTTCATATACGCTACACTATATTTTGTAGTAGACTTTTTATTTATATGTATACACCTAATCTACATCTACGATTTCTGTTGCATTATGACTTGTTCTACCTGCAGACAGTTTCAGGGAAAATATAATACGCTCACATTCTAATCATAAGCTTACAGGGCTAATCAAAATGTACTCATGCCGGGCAAAGCTACTCTTACTAAGGTCTAGTCGGGGGTAATCTTCACGTGCTATTATTATATACAATCCAAGGTTATTTTATACTATTGCTAGTTATAATGGCTATGTTTTGTATCACATGTATGTTGTACATATATTTGTCGTAGTCCATGATACCACGCCTTCCCCCTACTTTATACTTTAACAGATATACCTCCCTGCAGTGATCTCTCTATTTTAATAGGATGGCCCAATTATTCCTCACACCAGGCACTTCTCTCCAAATTAGTATTAACACTTTTAACATAGCTACCACTCCCTCCCTAGGCCAGTGATTAGAACAGATTATGATATATCACATGTATTTAATATTCAACTATGACTGGTATTTTTCTCTATATTTTGGTATATACCCCCTCTAAGCAGCACTAATTGGTCTATTTTACATGATTCACTTGTGGGTATATCTCTATATATGTGCCTACAATTTGGGTCCTCAAAGTGTATATGGCTATACTATGTGATAATTGTACTCTCTCAAACCTAACTTTTGATTGGATATGTGCACTAGACGAGTCTAACCCCATACGGTTAACCATATGGTTAACCATTATGTTGTGCATAGGGCCCTCCCGGGGTGGATATAGGTTATTTAGCTTGCAAGATATGAAAGATGTGTCGTCTGCGGCCAAGATAGCGCATCACCATTTTGCTATTAAGATATCCACTCTTTTTATTCTGTAATACTAACTTTATATTGACTAGGTTCTGTGGGTCAGCTTTACTCCCCTTCCTAGTTTGGCAGATGGAATGATATATATTTATTCCTACTCAATATATTTTAAGCCCCAGGTATGTTATATTCAACCATCATCTAGATTTCCCTTAATACTAGGACATATACCCCAATTACTGGGACAAATTGGTATATCCAACATAGTGCCCTTGATGGAATACTCCCATATATATGCCTATTGATCCCGCGCTAGCTAATGTCTTATAGCTCACATTTATGTTGCTCTATAAATACCTTACTAACCACAACTTTAGATGTATTGCCATAATCCACATGACACTCTCAATTACTCCGCCCTCCATTCCCCCCCCTACTAAATGAGCGGCGCTTGCCCGCTGACATTCCCCCCCCCCCCCCATACTCCATGTTCACTTCTAAAGCCCATAAGAGGTTTCCAATCTGACTATCAGTTGTCTCTTACTATGCTAGATTATCTGGCCTAAAACTAGTCTTATAATTAGTCAGTCTTATTTTCTATGGCCTAGATTTGGAGTTTGGCGGTAGCCGTGAAAACCAGCGTTAGAGGCTCCTAACGCTGGTTTTAGGCTAACTCCGGTATTTGGAGTCACTCAAAAAAGGGTCTAACGCTCACTTTTCAGCCGCGACTTTTCCATACCGCAGATCCCCTTACGTCAATTGCGTATCCTATCTTTTCAATGGGATTTTTCTAACTCCGGTATTTAGAGTCGTGTCTGAAGTGAGCGTTAGAAATCTAACGACAAAACTCCAGCCGCAGAAAAAAGTCAGTAGTTAAGAGCTTTTTGGGCTAACGCCGGTTCATAAAGCTCTTAACTACTGTACTCTAAAGTACACTAACACCCATAAACTACCTATGTACCCCTAAACCGAGGCCCCCCCACATCGCCGCCACTCGATTAATTTTTTTTAACCCCTAATCTGCCGACCGCCACCTACGTTATACTTATGTACCCCTAATCTGCTGCCCCTAACACCGCCGACCCCTGTATTATATTTATTAACCCCTAATCTGCCCCCCACAACGTCGCCGCCAGCTACCTACAATAATTAACCCCTAATCTGCCGACCGCAAAGCGCCGCCACCTACATTATAGCTATATACCCCTAATCTGCTGCCCCTAACACCGCTGACCCCTATATTATATTTATTAACCCCTAATCTGCCCCCCTCAACGTCGCCTCCACCTGCCTACACTTATTAACCCCTAATCTGCCGAGCGGACCGCTACTATAATAAAGTTATTAACCCCTAATCCGCCTCACTAACCCTATAATAAATAGTATTAACCCCTAATCTGCCCTCCCTAACATCGCCGACACCTAACTTCAATTATTAACCCCTAATCTGCCGACCGGAGCTCACCGCTATTCTAATAAATGTATTAACCCCTAAAGCTAAGTCTAACCCTAACACTAACACCCCCCTAAATTAAATATAATTTTAATCTAACGAAATTAATTAACTCTTATTAAATAAATTATTCCTATTTAAAGCTAAATACTTACCTGTAAAATAAATCCTAATATAGCTACAATATAAATTATATTTATATTATAGCTATTTTAGGATTAATATTTATTTTACAGGCAACTTTGTAATTATTTTAACCAGGTACAATAGCTATTAAATAGTTAAGAACTATTTAATAGTTACCTAGTTAAAATAATTACAAAATTACCTGTAAAATAAATCCTAACCTAAATTACAATTAAACCTAACACTATACTATCATTAAATTAATTAAATTAAATACCTACAATTACCTACAATTAAACCTAACACTACACTATCAATACATTAATTAAATACAATATCTACAAATAACTACAATGAAATAAACTAACTAAAGTACAAAAAATAAAAAAGAACTAAGTTACAAAAAATAAAAAAATATTTACAAACATAAGAAAAATATTACAACAATTTTAAACTAATTACACCTACTCTAAGCCCCCTAATAAAATAACAAAGACCCCCAAAATAAAAAATGCCCTACCCTATTCTAAATTACTAAAGGTCAAAGCTCTTTTACCTTACCAGCCCTGAACAGGGCCCTTTGCGGGGCATGCCCCAAGAAGTTCAGCTCTTTTGCCTGTAAAAAAAAACATACAATACCCCCCCCCAACATTACAACCCACCACCCACATACCCCTAATCTAACCCAAACCCCCCTTAAATAAACCTAACACTAAGCCCCTGAAGATCATCCTACCTTGTCTTCACCTCACCAGGTATCACCGATCCGTCCTGGCTCCAAAATCTTCATCCAACCCAAGCGGGGGCTGGCGATCCATCATCCGGTGGCTGAAGAGGTCCAGAAGAGGCTCCAAAGTCTTCATCCTATCCGGGAAGAAGAGGCGATCCGGACCGGCAACCATCTTGATCCAAGCGGCATCTTCTATCTTCATCCGATGACGACCGGCTCCATCCTAAAGACCTCCACCGCGGACCCATCTTCTTCCGGCGACGTCCAACCGAAGAATGACGGTTCCTTTAAGGGACGTCATCCAAGATGGCGTCCCTCGAATCCGATTGGCTGATAGGATTCTATCAGCCAATCGGAATTAAGGTAGGAAAATTCTGATTGGCTGATGGAATCAGCCATTCAGAATCAAGTTCAATCCGATTGGCTGATCCAATCAGCCAATCAGATTGAGCTCGCATTCTATTGGCTGTTCCGATCAGCCAATAGAATGCGAGCTCAATCTGATTGGCTGATTGGATCAGCCAATCGGATTGAACTTGATTCTGATTGGCTGATTCAATCAGCCAATCAGAATATTCCTACCTTAATTCCGATTGGCTGATAGAATCCTATCAGCCAATCGGAATTCGAGGGACGCCATCTTGGATGACGTCCCTTAAAGGAACCGTCATTCTTCAGTTGGACGTCGCTGGAAGAAGATGGGTCCGCGGTGGAGGTCTTCAGGATGGAGCAGGTCGTCATCGGATGAAGATAGAAGATGCCGCTTGGATCAAGATGGTTGCCGGTCCGGATCGCCTCTTCTTCCCGGATAGGATGAAGACTTTGGAGCGTCTTCTGGACCTCTTTAGCCACCGGATGATGGAACGCCAGCCCCCGCTTGGGTTGGATGAAGATTTTGGAGCCAGGACGGATCGGTGATACCTGGTGAGGTGAAGACAAGGTAGGATGATCTTCAGGGGCTTAGTGTTAGGTTTATTTAAGGGGGGTTTGGGTTAGATTAGGGGTATGTGGGTGGTGGGTTGTAATGTTGGGGGGGGGTATTGTATGTTTTTTTTTACAGGCAAAAGAGCTGAACTTCTTGGGGCATGCCCCGCAAAGGGCCCTGTTCAGGGCTGGTAAGGTAAAAGAGCTTTGACCTTTAGTAATTTAGAATAGGGTAGGGCATTTTTTATTTTGGGGGTCTTTGTTATTTTATTAGGGGGCTTAGAGTAGGTGTAATTAGTTTAAAATTGTTGTAATATTTTTCTTATGTTTGTAAATATTTTTTATTTTTTGTAACTTAGTTCTTTTTTATTTTTTGTACTTTAGTTAGTTTATTTCATTGTAGTTATTTGTAGATATTGTATTTAATTAATGTATTGATAGTGTAGTGTTAGGTTTAATTGTAGGTAATTGTAGGTATTTTATTTAATTAATTTAATGATAGTATAGTGTTAGGTTTAATTGTAACTTAGGTTAGGATTTATTTTACAGGTAATTTTGTAATTATTTTAACTAGGTAACTATTAAATAGTTCTTAACTATTTAATAGCTATTGTACCTGGTTAAAATAATTACAAAGTTGCCTGTAAAATAAATATTAATCCTAAAATAGCTACAATGTAATTATAATTTATATTGTAGCTATATTAGGATTTATTTTACAGGTAAGTATTTAGCTTTAAATAGGAATAATTTATTTAATAAGAGTTAATTAATTTCGTTAGATTAAAATTATATTTAATTTAGGGGGGTGTTAGTGTTAGGGTTAGACTTAGCTTTAGGGGTTAATACATTTATTAGAATAGCGGTGAGCTCCGGTCGGCAGATTAGGGGTTAATAATTGAAGTTAGGTGTCGGCGATGTTAGGGAGGGCAGATTAGGGGTTAATACTATTTATTATAGGGTTAGTGAGGCGGATTAGGGGTTAATAACTTTATTATAGTAGCGGTGCGGTCCGCTTGGCAGATTAGGGGTTAATAAGTGTAGGCAGGTGGGGGCGACGTTGTGGGCAGCAGATTAGGGGTTAATAAATATAATATAGGGGTCGGCGGTGTTAGGGGCAGCAGATTAGGGGTACATAAGGATAATGTAAGTAGCGGCGGTTTACGGAGCGGCAGATTAGGGGTTAAAAATAATATGCAGGGGTCAGCGATAGCGGGGGCGGCAGATTAGGGGTTAATAAGTGTAAGGTTAGGGGTGTTTAGACTCGGGGTACATGTTAGGATGTTAGGTGCAGACGTAGGAAGTGTTTCCCCATAGCAAACAATGGGGCTGCGTTAGGAGCTGAACGCAGCTTTTTTGCAGGTGTTAGGTTTTTTTTCAGCTCAAACAGCCCCATTGTTTCCTATGGGGGAATCGTGCACGAGCACGTTTTTGAGGCTGGCCGCTTGCGTAAGCAACTCTGGTATCGAGAGTTGAAGCTGCGTTAAATATGCTCTACGCTCATTTATGTGGACTCTCAATACCAGAGTTATTTTTATGGTGCGGCCAGAAAAAAGCCGGCGTTAGCTTTTCGGGTCCTTACCGACAAAACTCTAAATCTAGCCGTATGTTATTATAAAAACAAGGTTTTATAAGCCTATCTAATGTTTATCTTACTACTGCTAAAGTATTTTGCTCCATTTTATTTGTATTTTTACTGTTAAAAGGCGATCATTGTTTTTTTGTATGTTACGCAAAACCTCAATAAAAATTATTTAAAAAAAAACTCCAATCCTCTCTTAAAGGGAACATACCCATTACAGGACTATCCGAATCTTCTGCCACCTCCTCTAGTGGCGAAAGGCAAAGAATGACTGGGAGGATAGGGGAAGTGGGAGGGATATTTAAGCCTTTGGCTGGGGTGTCTTTGCTCCCTCTTGGTGGCCAGGTGTTGTATTTTCCAACAGTAAGGAATTAAGTCGTGGACTCTCCTTGCTGTATGGAAAGAAACTTAAAATTTATAGGCAAACTACACAGGAATAAATCTTATTAACGATGCATAGTGTATATCATAATTTAATTACACTGGATGTGAAAAAAAGCAAGAAATTTGTACTTAAAAGTACAAAATACGGGGACGTGTCCGTGCAGCGGCCATGATCGGTCGCAAATCTGCTGATGAGATAGAGATAATCCGCAGATTATCTGCTGATCTATACCACATCTGCTATTATCACTGGTAATTTCTAATGAAGAAGCGTGTGCTGATTCTAAGGATATAATTACTGACTGAGCGACATTGGCAGTTCTCCAGACCGGACTGTTGATATTAGAGGCGGCGGCAGCCTACCTGTCAACACCCCCCCCCCCTCATGATCCGGGGTAAAGCAGTATCAACTAGTCTACTGCAACTCTATTTAATCTGCATCTTTTTGGAGAGATCAGCAATATTATATTTGAGTACTGTTTGTACGGCTGTCATATGGAGGACCCACATAAAGCCTTTTTAATCTCTCTTGGATGAATATGAGAGGAAGATTGCTGAGAGAATCGATCAGCTTTTTCTAAATGTCGAGGCTGTGAGAAGCGAACTGGCTGTTGCCTGTGAGGGGGCTAAGGACGATATTAAGCAGCCACGCGGCATAAAGAAAATCATCAGGTGGTCTGTGCTGACTCCTCTAGCTACTCTAGATATTGAAAAGACAAGGGATCAAGCTACCTTCCTGCAACCCTCTGGAAGTATTTCCCTATCTCCTATTGCAAAGCGCAGTATTATGCTTTTGGCTGAAACTGACTTAAAAGAGGATGGCACGTCATTTATCAAAAAGGTTGGTGCTATGACCCTAGCTGAGACCGGCTTGGAAGAGGAAGACAGATCATGACTCCCTGGAGGAATTATAATTGACGGAGGGGAATGTGACCCCTATTCTGGCAATGGAGCCGTCCGGTCATAGTGGGCGGAGCCTGACTTCAGCATTTCAAATTTGGGCGCGTATCAACCGTCCTCTTTAGCTTATACAAGCGCAAGGAAAAAGTTTGCTCCTTGCGGTTGGATAGGCCTTTGAGGATGGAGTCGGTCCTTGACGAAGTCAGTAGGGTGGCGGCAGCACGCGGGACAGCATGGCTCCGGGATTATTTGGCAGCTGCCAATCTCCCGGGAGCCGCATCGGAAGGGAGCAATCACGGCAGGTCGCGGAGGCGGTCCAGGCCTCCAGTTCGTTTATCGCCGGATGTCGGGAGCAGCAGTGTCGGAGCCCCCCGGCGGAGGGGTGGGTCCAAATCCTTATCGGTTGAGCGGAGGAGCGTTGGTAAGGCTAAAGGGCAGAAGGCATTGGAAAAGGAACAGACGGCTGAGGCGGCTAACAGGACCGGACTCACGGCAGGTAAGGAAAGTGTATTGTGTGGGCTGGGCCTTGATCAATTTGGGGAAAGATTGCCGGCATGTCAGGGAGATGTTGCAAGTAGGAGCATGGCGCTGCCAGAGGATAGGGGCATTTTGGCATCTCAAGATTTGAGGGAACTGGTTACGGCAAAGGAGTTAAATCCTGTTGCCTCTCCATCTCTGGAGCTGTTGGAAGGGGAGTGTGAAGGCACAGAATTGAGGGTGAGGGGAGAAGAAATTAGGGTTGCAGCTAATTTTCAAATGGAAGGGTCTAGATTTGTTGAAGAAGGCATAAGGGGTGATATTGAGAGTCAGGCTATATGTGCAGTTCCCAGGAGAGGGTCAAAGTGTGTGAGGAAATCAGTTAGAGGTAGTAGGGTTAAGAAATATCAGGTTGAAGAGGGCTGTGAGTTAAGGAAAGAATGCGTAGGTCAGTCTGACAGTATAAGCCATAGGGGAAAAGGGGTGGCCTCAAAAGGTAAAGGTAAGGGTAGAATGAGAGTGGGAAGGCAATTAGGAATAGTTGGAGGGGGGTCTGAAAGAGAGGGAATTAATGTATTACATTTATCTCCGACAGGTTTAGGGCAGAAAGAAAAAAGGGCCCATGTGGGCGGCGGGACAGATATTTCTGTTGCTCCGGCAGGGCAGGACGTGGAGGGTGATGCATTGTGCTTTGATTATACCTACAGTGACTTGGATATGGAGGATCCTGGGGAGGGATCTTCAGCTGGACCAGTGGGACAACGGCAGGTAGGGGACCTGGCCACTTTAGAACAGTTAATAAGGGCCTTATCGCCTGGTTTCATGGGGCAGGAGGAGGTTGGAGATTCTAGAGTTAGGTCTAGGGTAGGGAGTGGTAGTATCAGTAGGGAAGGTTATCATGTTAGGCCTTTCACTGTCTCCTCTCCACAGATACGGCCGCGGGTTGTGGATGCCCGTGAGTGCCATAGTCGCAGAAGGTCTGGTGAGGAACGGCGTCGGGAAAAATCCCGGTCGCCTAGAGAGAGATCCCGTCATCGTCAGGAAAGGAGGTCGCCCACATGGGGAAGGTTGGAAAGAGCAGCAGTGAGGAGTGGAAGGAGGAGAAGGTCCAGGTCTTCTTCACCCAGACGGAGGGCTTATAGACCCCGTGAGAGGGAATCTAGGCCCCAGCAGGTTGCAGTGGTAGCAGAGCAGACGAGGGACGCCGGAGCAGTACATCCAAACACGGCACCCAGGAACACAGGTGAGGGTGCTGCAAGAATGGTGGTAGCGGATGGTAGTGAGCATGTTAGTGGTAGTATGCAACAGATGCTGGTGAGCGGCTTAAAGGAATTATTAGAAAAAATTGAAAGGCAATCAGAAGGTCAGAGGGAGAATGTAGCGTCGGCTTGGAGTGGGGTTTCGGGTGTTGGGACTCCTGTGTCGGGAGCAGCTACAGGGTCAGGTAGCGTCGTCTCCGCAACAGGTGTGGCTACGGTTTCGGGAGACAGCGGTCTGGTAGTTGGGGGGACTCAGGGGCAGAAAAAAGACGTCGTTTCGTCGGGGGACATTGTGAAAGTTCCAGAGTGCGCGATGAGAAGACCATGCTTATGCTCTATTGGACCACTCGGGATTCATTTGACTCAAGAAATAAAAGAAAAAATTTGGAAGCGGGAATTTTTGGAGCTCTTTTCACTGTTACCCTTGGAACAGATGATGGAGATTAAAGAAGAGACGAAGGATAAAGAGAAGAAAGAAGAGGATGAACGCAAAAAACGTTATCGTAAGTTACCTAAAACTCTTTCTAATTGGTCAAGGGCCTTTTGTATTCTGGCCTCGGTAATTGGTGAGAAGTTCCCAGATCAGTGTTCCCCCCTTTTTTGCTATTACGATGAAATCTCGGCGGCATGTCGCACATATGGGGGATTAGCGTGGTGGCGTTATGACGAACAATTTCGTCAGCGTTTGGCAGTAAGGCCGGAGATGCGTTGGGATGACAGGGATATGGGGATCTGGTTGGAGTTGATGACTCCAATGCGTGGGTCCTTTCGTGGTATCGGGGCAGGAAGTACAGGGGGTGTCAGCTCAGCTGGGGGAGTTTCAGGGGGAGGCGCGGCAGTGGCCATTAGAAAAGGGTTGTGCTTCCAGTACAATGAAGGCTTGTGTAAATTCGGTAGTGGATGTAAATACAAACACGCTTGTTCCGGTTGTGAAGGAACCCACCCTGGGTTCAGATGTTTCAAAAAAGGCGGCGGTGGTAAGGCAGGAGAGGTTGCTCCTAAGGGCCAAGACCCCAGTGAAGGTAAGAAGGATGGTGCCTTGGTTAGAACAATTCGCTAAGGTGAAGGGAAAAGCGGGTGATGCTGAGTTGTTGTTATCAGGTTTTAGTTCTGGTTTTTGGATCCCGTTTGAGGAAGGGGGGGTTTGTCAAATTTCAGGGAATCTAAAGTCTGCTAAGGAATTTCCAGAGGTTGTGAGAGGTAAATTGAATAAGGAAGTGGCATTAGGTAGGATGGCAGGACCATTCAGTCACCCACCATTTAGGAATTTGAGGGTGTCTCCGTTAGGGGTGGTTCCCAAAAAAGTGGCTGGACAATTTCGTTTAATTCACCATCTGTCTTTTCCAAAAGGCTCGTCAGTTAATGACGGTATAGATCCTGATGTTGCTGCAGTGAGGTACGCTTCATTTGATCAGGCTGTTAAGCTGGTGACAGCGGCGGGTGTGGGTGCTTTGTTGGGGAAAGTGGACGTGGAGGCAGCCTTTCGGCTTTTACCTGTACATCCGGTTTGTCATCACTTGTTAGGCTGTTATTTTGAAGGGTCCTTTTACGTGGACTTGTGTCTACCAATGGGTTGTTCCATATCATGTGCGTATTTTGAAAAATTCAGCACTTTTGTGGAATGGGTGGTTAGACAGGTATCTGGATCGAAATCTTTAGTGCATTATCTTGACGATTTCCTTTTTGTTGGTAGGGCGGGTGAAATGGTTTGTGCTCAGCTTATGGAACATTTCTTTGCGGTGGCAGCAGATTTCGGCATTCCAGTAGCCCACGAGAAGACGGAAGGTCCTCAAACAGTTTTGAGTTTCTTGGGCATTGAAATTGATTCAGGGAAAATGGAATGCCGTTTGCCTTTAGAAAAAGTTTTGGACTTGAGGAGTTGTATTGATGCTTGTTTGAAGAGAAAGAAGCTTAGGCTTAAAGAAATTCAGTCGTTAGTTGGTAAGCTTAATTTTGCCTGCAGAATTATCCCGGTTGGGAGAGTTTTCTGTAGGAGATTATCTTTAGCAACGGCAGGTGTAAAGAACCCCTCTCATTGGATTCGGTTGGGTAAGGAACTAAAAGAGGATTTAAAAATCTGGCTGATTTTTCTAGAAGATTTTAATGGATGTGCGATGGTTCAAGGTGTAGCAGTTTCGAATGAGGATATTCATTTGTATACTGATGCCTCTGGTTCGGTGGGTTACGGTGCATATTTGCACGGGCGTTGGTCTGCGGAGTTATGGCCGGTGGAATGGAAACAGGCGGGTCTCAATAAGAATTTGGTTTTTCTGGAGTTATTCCCGTTGGTAGTAGCGTTAAAAATTTGGAATGATGTTTTTAGGGACAAAAAGGTGATATTCCACACGGATAACTTGGGGGTTGTGTTCGCAATTAACAGACTCACATCTAGCTCGCTACCAGTGGTGCGTCTTCTGAGGTTGTTTGTTCTGGATTGTATGCAATTGAATGTTTTATTCCGTGCTGTACATGTTCCAGGTTGTCAAAATGTCATTGCTGATTCTCTTTCTCGCTTTCAGTGGGAAAGGTTCTGGAAAGTGGCTCCGGATGCAGAGAAGGAGGGTGTTGGATGTCCGACAGAGCTATGGGATCTGAGATGCTGGATTTAATTCGGGTCGCTAAGGGAGCTTTAGCTCAAGGTACTTGGTTGGCTTATGTAACTGTTTGGAAGCAATGGTTTAAATTTGTGTCAGCGAATGGTTTGGTTTTTGCCAATGAGGAGTGGAGTCATGGACTTTTAGCATGGGTCTTGAAATGGGGCGAATTGGGTTGGTCAAAGTCAAAAGTTCATAAATCCATTGCAGCAATGGGTTTTCTTTTTAAGTTATTAGGTTATCAGGATTTGACAAAACTGTTTGTAATTAGATTAGCAGTAAGGGGCTTATGTAAAGGTCATGTTTGTAACGACAAAAGGCGTCCGGTGGTTTTCGAGACGTTGAAACAGTTATTGGGTTCCTTAAATGCTGTTTGTACATCTGAATATGAATTTCTTTTATTTCAAGCTGCTTTTGTGTTGGCCTTTTTTGGTGCCTTTCGTATATCTGAAATTGTTGGTGCTAATAGACAGGATTCTGGGGGTCTGTGGGCCCGTGATGTTTCTATCAAAGATAATGTGTTATGGGTTTGGTTGAAGAAATCAAAAACGGATCAAAAGGGGTTGGGAAGGTGGATCCAGATTAAAGAAACTAAAGGGAGTTGTTGTCCGGTGGCGGTATTGAAAGCATTTTTGGGGGTGCGTCCAGTGGGTTTCTTACCTTTGTTTGTACATCAGGACGGGTCCAGTCTTTCGCGTTTCCAATTCCTGGCGGTGTTTAGAAAGGTTTTGTCGAAGCTTGGTTATGCGGCAAAGGAATTTGGTACTCACTCGTTTCGGATAGGGGCAGCGACGGAGGCGGCCAATTTGGGTTTGAGTGAGAATGTGATTAAGAGGATTGGTGGCTGGAAGTCTGGATGTTTTAAATCTTATGTTAGGCTTGATATGAGAGTTTAGGTTTTGTTTTTGTTTTGACAGGACCAGTACATTGTTGGATTGTTGGGCATTCCTACATTTATTGGGCCCGGAAGGCAGCAGCATGTACAGAGCAGGGCATTCAGCTGAAGCTTAATGAGGAGACAGTGAGGTTGAGGTGGTTTGGTACCAGAGGGTTGAGGTGGGATCAATTACTTGGTAAGGTGGTGGGTTATGCTAGGTTGTTTCGGCCTCCAGCGATTCTAATCATACATGCAGGAGGAAATGACTTGGGTTTTATTTCTCAGAAGGATTTGTTGGACAAAATTAAGTGGGATTTGGTTAGGTTGCAGGAATTGTTCCCTGACATGGTGTTAGTGTGGTCTGATATTGAACCCAGGTCTGTTTGGAGGGCAGCATGGGATGTGAGGAAGCTGGAGGCCTCTAGAAAAAAGGTAAATAGATCTGTTAGTAGTTTTGTTTGCAGGATTGGGGGGTTTGGCATTCGCCATGTAGAGTTTGAGGGCGAGACTGGGCGTTGTTTCTTTTTGAAAGATGGTGTACATTTAAATGAAGTAGGTTTGCATCTTTTTAATTTTAACATCAAAGAAGCTGTGTTAAAGGCCTTAGCCCGGGTGGGGTAGGCACGCTTTGGCGTGCTTTGGCGGGGTGTTTTAGATCTGGAGGTTAAATAAGTTGGTACCTCCCTAAAGAGGCGGGAGAGTTTTGGGGGATGTATCTGGTTGTAAACCGGGGGGAAGGTACATCTCGGTGCTATGGCACCTTTTGTGTTTTAAAAGTTAAAGGAGTTTATGTTTTTAATTGTTGTTTTGGAAAATTGTTAATTAATAAATTATTTAATAAATGCGGGCTGCGGCCTTTACACCCATTCTTGTTGTAAATTGTCTTATTTATTTATTGTAGGCGTAATGTATGGCCTATATAGGGGTCATGACTCCCTGGAGGAATTATAATTGACGGAGGGGAATGTGACCCCTATTCTGGCAATGGAGCCGTCCGGTCATAGTGGGCGGAGCCTGACTTCAGCATTTCAAATTTGGGCGCGTATCAACCGTCCTCTTTAGCTTATACAAGCGCAAGGAAAAAGTTCCCGCCCTCCCTCCCTGTTTGTTTGAGGTTGTCGCAGGAGGCTTTGTATTCTTCTGGTGGCGGGGTGTTTTAGATCTGGAGGTTAAATAAGTTGGTACCTCCCTAAAGAGGCGGGAGAGTTTTGGGGGATGTATCTGGTTGTAAACCGGGGGGAAGGTACATCTCGGTGCTATGGCACCTTTTGTGTTTTAAAAGTTAAAGGAGTTTATGTTTTTAATTGTTGTTTTGGAAAATTGTTAATTAATAAATTATTTAATAAATGCGGGCTGCGGCCTTTACACCCATTCTTGTTGTAAATTGTCTTATTTATTTATTGTAGGCGTAATGTATGGCCTATATAGGGGTCACCTGCCAGCTTGCTCTATACTGATATGAGAGATGGGCTCCCTGATCTCCACTGAGAAGTGCTTTTACACATTACTGAGATTCCAGGGAGAGCGGCTGGCTCCCGGGATTACAAATGGTATACACAGCAACAGGAGGGGGATGTCAGTAAGGAGAGTCAATCTACACAGTCCTGGCTGCCTCACAGAGTACTGTCATTCAGGAAGCTTCTAAGAGACGCTGTCATTCCTATGGTTGGAATAGGGTGATCCTATGTTGTTCTAGGAAGGACACATATTTTTGTTTTATTTTTTCTTTTTTTTATTTATTTTTTTGTGTGGAAAATTCACCTTAATGACAAGCGCTGTGTTTTATGTATTATGCTGTAAGAATAGCTGTCGTATTGTACTGTTTTAAGTTTTTAATCTGCCACAGGGAGAAGGGAAGGGGGGAAAAAGATGAGTGCTGCTACTCTAGTTTATTACTCACTACTTATTACATAAAGTACCATTTGTCACAGGGCAGATACAGCCTTTTTTTGGTTGCAGAAGCATCTAAGAATAGTTAGCTCTAATGTTCAGCTTTAGTTCTCTTATCTTCCCTTCCTAATTATTTCAGTAACCTGTTTGCAGTATATTTTATTCCTCTCTAAGAGATAGAATTTCCTCTCTAGTGTAAAGCAAATTAGGCTGTGGGCCCCTTCGGCTGAGTCTTCATACTATAGCATAACTGTTACTAAAAGTCTGTGCAGGGAGATATTTAGGAATATCGCTGGGGGTAATACTCCGGCATCAGCACATTATCTGTTGAGCTTCACATATATCAGTTGTTAGTAAAAATGATATATCTCTGCACAGGTCTGCATGGGTAGATTACATCTACATAGGTGTTTAATTTTTTATAACCCTGTCTCTTATGTATTTAGGATGTTCCAGACTCCCCTACAATAATGTTATACCCCGCATTAGAAGTAGAGATTTTCTAAGCCCTTACAATATAATGATCAATATTTAGTTTAGTGTGTGGGTGCTGACTCAAAGCCACTTAATCGCTATTCCTAACACTTTTAGTTGTAGGGCATCTCATGATGTACAGTATAAGGTGAATATAATAGGGCCCTGATATGCTTAGTGCTGCTTAGGCAGACCCAATGTGTAGCTATTTTTAGGGGTATCTTATGTGCTCTGGCAATATTACTGTTATGTCTATAGGAGAATGTTTTTTTTTATATTTGTTGGGCTCCGACTTTACTATTTTTCTGAATTGTACCACTGTTTACAAAACTTTACATATACTATAGCTTGTGGGTTTAAAATTCATATATATACTTATTGCTGCAAAAATATATCAGAAACGATAATAGTAAGACAGCTGTGGGGCCCATGAATAGTTTCTATTCCATAGAGGGAGCTACTGGCCTAGAGAGGTATTTTTTCCGTTTTTATAAAGTTTTTAGCTGTACAGACATTAGCATATTATTTGATCTCTGTGTAATTTGAGGCCCTATAAAGGCCTATAGTACCTTAGAAGGTGCATTGAAAAATGTACCATAATACCTTATTATGGTATCCCCCAGCATTTACCCCTTACTTATATTTACTGTCTGTGGTCCGTTAGTGGCCACCATTACTTAAATGGGGTACGCTTTATCTTAATTTGTATATATTTAGGGGGATTTCTCGTTCACCATCAGTACCCAAGTGTGTATCAGGCCCAGGAGTGGCCATATTAACATTCTCCCTATTTCCCACCCCTTACTTATATCTGATATCTGTGAACCGGGAGTGGCCACTATTTCTTAGTTGGGGTGTTCCTTATGACTATTATGATTGTCACATTTTGGGAGGTCTCTTACTATAGTATTTAAAGGAAAATGAGGTTTAATATGTAGTTTGCACCTTTCACCCTAGGTATTTTATCATGGAGCTATAAGGCACTGTTTATTAAAATTCTAATGTGTTAGTCATGCTGTGCCTTTATTAAATGAAGGCTTGGTGTGCCTTCAGTATACGGTTGGATTATGCCCAATATGTTTGTATACTTTTCTGATTTATTTTTTTTTGTTGCTGTTCTGCTTATTGGATGAATATTTGTAGTGTGCAAACTTGTTGTCATACCTGTTGTAAACCTCAATAAAAAAAAAAAAATACAAAGCATAATTGTTGTTTTTTGTAAAATGGGCTGAACATGGGCGTTCCATGGGTGTGTATGAAATTGTCTCTCTATTCCCAATGTAATTCTGTAAAGATTTTTGCACTACAGATCTCAGTTTTTTCTCACAAACTAAAAGATGGCAAGCTTTTCTCAAAACACTGAAAATACTTATAACCCAAATAGAAAACCACATGCATATGAAAATATAGGCTATTGTAAGACGCTATACGCAGAAATCAGCGTAATGTGATTTATATTGGCTGCGGGATTTCATTTTTAAAGTGCGCCCCCTGCTCAATTTGCTCTACAATAGGTGACATCTCACCACTCACAGGAACTGCCCCTTTTTAAAGGCTAATTCCACCAGGGAAGCCTCTGCAAGGGTTGGCGAGAAAAACCACATCTGAAATTGCGAGATTTAGATCACTGGGCTCTTAGTCTGACTTTCAAATGAGTTGTTGATTTTTTTTATGACAAATTTCAAAGTTAGTTCAATTTTCCTTACCTTTGCATCATATGAGATCCATAAGCCAATCACAAAATGCATATACGTATATACTGTGAATTCTTACACATGCTCAGTAGGAGCTGGTGCCTCATAAAGTGTGCATATAACAAAACTGTGCACAAGTTAATTGGAAAGTTGTTTACAATTACATGCTCTATCTTAATCATAAAAGTTTGATTTTGCATGACTTAAAGGGTCATGAAACCCAAACATTTATTTCATAATTCAGAAAGAGAATACAATTTTAAACAGCTTTCTAATTTACTTCTATTATCTAATTTGTTTCATTCTCTTTATATCATTTGTTAAAAGAGCAGCAATGCACTACTGGTTTCTAACTGAACACATGGGTGAGCCAATGACAATATGTATATAAATGCAGCCACCAATCAGCAGAGAGAACCTAGGTGATTTGCTGCTCCTGAGCTTGCCTAGATAAATCTTTCAGCAAAGGATAACAAGAGAAGGAAGCAAATTAAATCATTAAAGAAAAGTTTTGGGTTTCATGTTCCTTTAAGCAGTAGTGGATCTACTCAAGAGTGATCTTAGTAGTAAACAATAATAATAATACACATGCTGCTCTTATAATGATTTTGAGGATAGATAGATAGCTTTAGGATTGTACACATTCTGCATATGCCTATGTATAGACTGGCTGCTATGCCCCCTCAGCATTTGGGCCCTAATGCCACTGCACATCCTGCACCAGTGGTAGTTCCGCCCCTGGACTAATGTTCATTTAAGAATTAAAGAGAACTGCACATTCACTTCTTAGTCTTCTAGCATGTACGTGTAATATGCAATAGAGAACAAGACTATTTTTAAAGGGATGTTTAACTGTTTCATTATTGTAAAAAAAGCACTAAGCAGTTGCTTATACTGAATAGAAATAATTGCAATATGCAGAGGCAACGTTAGTGTTTGTGAGGCGTTAGGCAAAGCTCAAGTATGAAGCCCTGTTTATGTTTGATTTTTCTTTCTTACCTATTAAATGTATCACTGTATTGTATGCCCACTTGTGTAGAGAATGTTCCCCTTTTTTTCTTTATAATTTGTACACAAAATTTCTCAGGGATAATAAGGACTGACAGAAGGGCAGAGAGAAGTGATAAAAGAGAAAAAAAAAGTAGAGAGAGAAGAGGGAGGGGAAGATAGTAAGGAGTTAAAGGGGAAAGAGAGTAAAGAAAGAGAATGGAGAGAAAGCAGAGAGAGAGAGCAATAGTGGAAATTTTGTGCATAACATTTCTCAATGATAATTAAAGCAGACATAAAGAGAGTGTAGAGAAAGAAAGTGTTGAGTGATGAGAGAAGTGAGAGGAGGGGGAGGTTGAAGTGAGAGACGGGTGGGGAGAGAAGAAAGAGGAGGGGGAGAGAAACATGAGAGTGAGAAGAGGGGGATGGTCAAAGTGAGAGGAGGGTGGGGAGAGAAGAAAGAGGAGGGGGGAGAGAAAAAAAGAGAGAAGAGGTCAGAGACAGAAAAGTGTGAGAGAGTAAGTAGGAGAGAGAAAAGTGAGACACAGTAGGGGAGAGAGAAGAGAGAGAGAGGGGGGATAAAGGAGAGAGAAGAGAGAGATAAGGGAGGAGAAGAAAATGAGGGGGTAGAGAGAAGAGAGATAGAAAGGGGAGAGAATAGAGGGATAGAAAAGTGATAGGTGGTGGGAGAGAAAAAGAGAGAGGGAAGAGAGAGGAGAGAGAGTGGAAGCGGAGAGAGTAGAGAGAGAGAGAGGAGGGGGATAGAGAGAGCAGGGGGGAGAAAGAAGGGGAAGAGATGAAGGGAGAGAGGTATCAGGTGCAAAAGAAAAGAAAGAGGGGGAAAAGAATGGGAGTGAGAAAAGAGAAAAAGAATAGAGAGTAGGAGAAGGAGGGCAAAAGGGGAAAGATAGAAAAGAAAAAGAATGTGGAGAGAGTGATAGTAGAGAAGGGAAAGAGAGGAATGGGAGTTGAAAGAGTGAAGATAAAGAGTAGGTGAGAGCTAGAAAATATGTGAGAGAGAAAGGGGAAGTGAGATTAGATAGTGGAAAGAAAGAAGAGAGAAACATAATGGAGTAGAGAGAGACTGGAAAAAAGAAGAGAGAAGACAGAGAGTACCACCTGGGTGCAGCTTCTTTTAGCCCAGTAATGCTTTTCACAGAGAAGAACTTTCCTATCCCACCTATAAGAACTTAATAGGCGGGATCAGACTGATATACTACAGGAAAGTTCTTCTATGTGAAAAGCATTGCTGGGCTAAAAGAAGCTGCACCCAGGTGGTAAATCGCCATAGAACAGGCTAACAATATTATTGAGCCAGTTGTTCGTTCCTGTGAGTGTGCTTCTATCTGTGTGTATTTAGTCTCCCTATGGGAGAAAGGGGAAACCAGACGTGGACGCCTTGCTCAGTGTGCTTAGAGGAATATGGCTACACCTCACTGACGAGGCCCAATGAAGGCCGAAATGATCATCTGGGGTTGCTGTGTTCCTTGTTCAGAGAGGAATTGCCTGGTATTTCGGTGCTGGACTGACCGTAATAGGCGGGATCAGACTGATATACTACAGGAAAGTTCTTCTCTGTGAAAAGCATTACTGGGCTAAAAGAAGCTGCACCCAGGTGGTACATCGCCATAGAACAGGCTAGCAATAGTATTGAGCCAGTTGTTCGTTCCTGTGAGTGTGCTTCTATCTGTGTGTATTTAGTCTCCCTATGGGAAAAAGGAGAAACCAGACGTGGACTCCTTGCTCAGTGTGCTTAGAGGAATATGACTACACCTCACTGACGAGGCCCAATGAAGGCCGAAACGACCGTCTGGGGTTGCTGTGTTCCTTGTTCAGAAAGGAATTGCCTGGTATTTTGGCGCTGGACTGACCGTAATAGGCGGGATCAGACTGATATACTACAGGAAAGTTCTTCTCTGTGAAAAGCATTACTGGGCTAAAAGAAGCTGCACCCAGGTGGTAAATCGCCATAGAACAGGCTAACAATAGTATTGAGCCAGTTGTTCATTCCTGTGAGTGTGCTTCTATCTGTGTGTATGTATATATATATATATATATATATATATATATATATATATACACAGTGGATATAAAAAGTCTAAACACCCCTATTAAAATGTCAGGTTTCTGTGATGTAAAAAAAGGAGACAAAGATAAATCATTTCAGAAATGTTTCCACCTTTAATGTGACCTATAAACTGTACAACTCAATTGAAAAACAAACTGAAATCTTTTAGGTAGAGGGAAGAAAAAATATAAAAATAAAATAATATGGTTGCATAAGTGTGCACACCCTTAAACTAATACTTTGTTGAAGCACCTTTTGATTTTATTACAGCACTCAGTCTTTTTGGGTATGAGTCTATCAGCATGGCACATTTTGACTTGGCAAGAGTTGCCCACTCTTCTTTGCAAAAACACTCTGTCAGATTGCGAGGGCATCTCCTGTACACAGCCCTCTTCAGATCACCCCACAGATTTTCAATCGGATTCAGGTCTGGGCTCTGGCTGGGCCATTTCAAAACTTTAATCTTCTTCTGGTGAAGCCATTCCTTTATTGATTTGGATGTATGCTTTGGGTCGTTGTCATGCTGAAAGATGAAGCTCCTCTTCATGTTCAGCTTTCTAGCAGAAGCCTGAATGTTTTGTGTCAATATTGACTGGTATTTGGAACTGTTCCTAATTCCCTCTAGCTAATGCCCCAGTTCCAGCTGAAGAAAAACAGCCCCAAAGCATGATGCTGCCACCACCATAATTCACTGTGGGTATGGTGTTCTTTTGGTGAAGTGCAGTGTTGTTTTTGCGCCAAACATCTTTTGGAATTATGGCCAAAAAGTTCAACCTTGGTTTCATCAGACCATAACACCTTTTCCCACATGCTTTTGGGAGACTTCAGATGTGTTTTTGCAAAATGTAGCCTGGCTTGGATGTTTTTCTTCGTAAGAAAAACTTTCGTCTTGCCACTCTACCCCATAGCCCAGACATATGAAGAATACGGGAGATTGTTGTCACATGTACCATACAGTCAGTACTTGCCAGATATTCCTGCAGCTCCTTTAATGTTGCTGTAGGCCTCTTGGTAGCCTCCCAGACCAGTTTTCTTCTCGTCTTTCATCAATTTTGGAGGGACGTCCAGTTCTTGGTAATGTCACTGTTGTGCCATATTTTCTCCACTTGATGATGACTGTCTTCACTGTGTTCCATGGTATATCTAATGCCTTGGAAATTCTTTTGTACCCTTCTCCTGACTGATACCTTTTAACAATGAGATCCCTCTGATGCTTTGGAAGCTCTCTGTGGACCATGGCTGTGGGATGTGACTAAGAAAATTTCAGGAAAGACCAACTAGAGCAGCTGAACTTTATTTGGGGTTAATCAGAGGCACTTTAAATGATAGCAGGTGTATGCTGACTCCTATTTAACATGATTTTGAATGTGATTGCTTAATTCTGAACACAGCTACATCCCCAGTTATAACAGGGTGTGCACACTTATGCAACCACATTATTTTAGTTTTTTTTTTTTTTCTTCCCTCCACCTAAAATATTTCAGTTTGTTTTTCAATTGAGTTGTACAGTTTATAGGTCACATTAAAGGTGGAAAAAGTTCTGAAATGATTTATCTTTGACTCATTTTTTTACATCACTGACATTTTAACAGGGGTGTGTAGACTTTTTTTTATCCACTTGTGTATATATATATATATATATATATATATATATATATATATATATATATATATATATATATATATATATACATAGGAATGAGAGAAATGGTAGAAGCACTCCTGGTGAAGCTGTAAGGCCCAAACTGGCCCGTAGTGCCCTGGGTGCACTCTAAGATGGGGTGTTTCCGGTGTTTGGGCTGCACCACACAAGGTGGACTCACCACAGGTAACTACTTCAGTCACCCATATTCAACAAAGAAATACAAGATCAGCCACAGAGTAACTTGCACCACAAAATTCATAGTTTACCTGCTCCACTGTTTGTGGAATGTTTTATGTGGGCAAAACTGTGGATGACCTTCGTACCAGGATGGCCAACCACCGTTCAGCCATACGGGTTGCCCTGGACAAGGGAACCTCTGACCAGCCTGTGGCCAGACATTTTGTTGAAGCAGGCCATAAAGTCACCGACCTTAAGTACATCATCATCGACCACATCCCTCCCCCCACCAGAGGTGGTGAAAGGGCTAAAACCCTTTTGCAAAGGGAGACGAGGTGGATCTTTGATTTTGGAACGATGACCCCTAGGGGTCTTAATGTAGACCTGGACTGGCATTGCTGCTTATAGTGTGCCCGGTATTAGCGTTGTAATATAATATAATTTGCTTTAGATACTTAGCCACTATCTACATTAGCCATGTTCTGAGGCACTTAATTAGTAATGCATGTTTTTCCTTATTTGATACTTTGTGTCTAACATTAACCCGCCTATCTTATCTTACAATAATGTGTATGAATCTAGACTCATCTATGTTATACTGTTTCTAGTAACTGACAATTTGAAGCTTAACATCTTAGATCGGTAACCTGTCTTTATATACTATCTTGTCTATTATAGTGACCTGTGGCATTAATATGCATATATCACCCTGTATGTTGATTCCCATTTTGTTGTATGGCAGGTCTGTTCATAGTTACTTGATCTTTGTGTGTTGTTTTAGTGTCCTTGTAGCCCACTACTGCTGTTTTTCTAAATACATTTACATTTCTATGTTGCATAATATGATTCTACCCGCCAGCGCTATAGCACATATCTGATCCTGATGTTATTATTAACAGCTGGTATTGTTTTTAATTTCACATTGGTCTTTTGCGGCGTAGCGTCCGGTTGCCATGGTAACGCATGTGACGTTGACGTCATGTGACACTGTGTTTTAATTAGTAGGGGTATATAGGAGGGTAAGTGCTTGTTTGTTTTGTATGCTTATTTTAAAAACGGGGGCGACCCCGAAACGTCAATAAATACATTGGTATTTTGGATTCAAGACCCTGTGAGTGACTCCCTTTTTCAGCTATCCTATATATATATACATATATAACCCTTCAACAGATACATCCACAAATATAGGAGAGGATCAAATGAATAATCTATTGAGTCAATTTCATAAAACCATGTACAAACATTCCAAAAGATGGTGGAATCTGCATTTTTAAAAATATATATATCAGCAGGATAAAATTATCCCAAGGGGTTTGAGAATCAAGATGTTCCCAGCATATGATTTAAAGAAACAGGAACACATTGAGAGATGGAAAAATGCATTAACTACATGTTCTTTAACTTTAATCAAAAATCTGATTGAATCAGATGAAGACGAAATTGCAACTTTAGAAGCACAAATAAAATTGCAGAATGAAAGTTTACAAACTTTAGAACAAATAGAAAAATTCAATGCTCTGTACAAACAGTATCAAAGTGAACTAGATAAATTGGAAAATGAACTGATTCAAATTAAAAAACAGAAATTTCAGAGAGATCAAGATGATTATCATAATAAAAGGGCAACAAAGATACATAAATAGAATAACTCACAGAAACACACAAAACAATAATAATGCTCCCTCTGACAGTGAATCAGAATTGTCAATATAGCAAATGTAAAGAGTCACATATGTGTATTAATGTTTCAAAATAGCCCAAAAAGGATTCCAGCCTTCCATAAGTATATAAAACTTTTTCCACGAGAGAAGTGGATACAGAGAATATGCGGCACACTGAAAATATATACGAGTCAGTAATTTGTTATGCTGGTTCATAGATCGACTCACCTCTCCGAGGACAAACTAAGATCCTGTCGGGACTTATAGAGGGCCGTAATTAGTAACTTCCTTGACCCTTCTTTCCTCAATCCATGACTCTAGCTCAAAACCAGGTTGCCTTACACTTCTGGAGCTTCTTCTGCTCCCGCTACTACTGCAGCTTGTGTACCTGGCGCCTCCGGATGACGTCAATATTATGCAACTTCTGATCTCATCGATACCATCTGTAGTTCTGTGCAACTTTGTAACCGCTCTCCTCTCTCTCTCTTTCATCACTTTTCGTTCCTACGGCTGGAACCAATCTGTGGTACACGGGCTATGAGATCCGTATCAGAATCAAAATGGGGTCTCTCTGGCAGGAAAGAAGGAGCATCCCACTCCTCCATCAATATGTAAGTAAACAGGTTTCCAAAAGAACAAAGACCCTCTGAACTTTATAAAAAACAAATGTTCAATCTTTATTAGACTGTGATCTTACTTGCTACCGTAGCATATTTTGGATGCTGCTCTGCTGTTTATTTTTTATCTTTTTGAATCTAATAAAGATTGAACATTTGTTTTTTATAAAGTTCCGAGGGTCTTTGTTCTTTTGGAAACCTGTTTACTCAGTGGCGGCTGGTGACTTTTGAGGATGGGGGAGCACTAGCCCCGCCCCTCAGATGGCCCCGCCCATTTTAATGTGTGTGTGTATGTATATATATCTATATATAACTTATATTATCAAATTTGCTTCATTCTCGTTGTATCCTTTATTGAAAGAGCATCAATATCCCACTGAGCGCTAGTTGAACATATTGGGTGAGCCAATGACATGAGGCATATATGTGCAGGCACTAAACATCAGTTAATTCCCAGTAGTGCATTGCTGCTTTTGAGCCTATCTAGGTATCCTTTTTTACAACAGATATCAAGAGAACAAAGCATATTAGATAACAGAAGTAAATTGGAAAGTTGTTTAAAATTGTTCTATCTGAATCATGAAAGGAAACATTTGGGTTCCATGTCCAGTTAAATATTTTATATTACAATCTAAAGTTGTTTTATGCCACAATAACTTAAAAGATTTTGCCTGAATAAATGTAGCTTTAATCAGTCATTACACAAAACTGTGTAATGTGACAGTTGTAGAGAGCTGCCCCTTTAAACACTAATAATTCTGTTTGTGGTTCTTACAAAAAGAAAAAAGAAAAGAGAGAGCAGTCTGGGCTCAGCTTTTTTAAGTTTTTTCAGAAGTTCATAATTTCCCCAATAAAGGTAGACAGACCTCACTTATAGTATACATACATACAAACACAAATTCAAATATATATATATATATACACTCACACACACATATACATACACACACACAAATATATATATATATATATATATATATATACACTCACACACACATATACATACACACACACAAATATATATATATATATATATATATATATATATATATACACTCACACACACATATACATACACACACACATATACATACATACATATACACACAAATATATACATACACACACACATACATAAATACACAAATATATACACTCACACACACATATACATACACACACACATATACATACATACATACACACACAAATATATACACTCACACACATATACATACACACACATATACATAAATACACAAATATATACACTCACACACACATATACATACACACACTGAAAACTGCAGCTTATGTCAGTGTGACTGTGTGATATAAACTTTAGGACAGCAAGTAAGAATTAATTTTTTTTAAAAAAATGGTCTTAAAGCTCTTCTCAGTAACTTAAGATGGCTCCTGGTTTAACAGTCCCTACTGGAACTAGAATGGTTAATTAGCAAAAGTGGTTCCCTGCTTACTTTTAGAGAGAGGCTGGCCAGATTTATTTGCAGAGGTGACTGTCAGCTCAATACAAACAATAAATCAGAGATTCAGTTCAACACATGGAAGGTCCTTACCTTTATAACCCGGCAGGTCAAGACAGCCATAAAACGCACATTTCTGTTCGAGAAGCACTGCAGTAATCTCTGTGCACACTTTCCTCAACAGGCTGCTTAGATTTATTTACCGAGGTGACAATTCAAATACAATTGCCTCGCTAACGGCTCCCACCATGCAGCAATCCCTTAGCCTGTATTATCTATACATACACACAACTTGGAAGGAAGTCCCTGTGCTAACTATCTAATTACTTGCAGCGTTGGGGTAAATAATCAAAAGCACACTGACTCAGTCAGCAGTTGTACCGAAGGGAAGAGGGACCATCTGTGGCCAGATTGAGTGCTGTCTAATTACTGGGAGTGCGGGGACCCACATGCAGTGAAATGAACTAGCGGTCAACCCTCAGTAAAGGCTTTACCCAAGATTGACCCTTGACTGCTAGTAGTAACTTTCATTTCACTGCATGTGGGTCCCCGCACTCCCAGCAATTAGACAGCACTTACTCTGGCCACAGACGGTCCCTCTTCCCTTCGGTACAACTGCTGACTGAGTCAGTGTGCTTTTGATTATTTACCCCAACGCTGCAAGTAATTAGATAGGTAGTTCCGCCCCTGCTCTTACCTCCTTAGACTGTTCTTCTGAAACTGGTGCTTGCTTTAATTGCTTACAGGCTTGAGGCTCCACTCCACTGCACCAGCCCAGAGAGCTCCTCTCAGCTCAACCACTATCTCTGCAATGAGATTTCGCGCCGTTGAGCTGGGAGGAGCTTGTCGAGCGTCATCACGTGACTGTGAGTGATGACGCTCTTCTCTGTCACTGGCTGCTGATGGCCTGCTGCCTGTCTCTCTCTAACACCTCCCACCCCTCGCACAGGCTGAAGTGTGCGAACAGCTAACTATGGGGATGGGGAGGCTGGGAGCTGCGCAGCAGGCAATTTTACAATGCGCAAAGCACAGTGCCATAGCTTAGGCTATCGCACGTGCGGTTAGGGCTTTGTATGTGTAAGTAATACTGACTGTATTTGTGATTGGGCATTGGAGACTGTGGACAATAATATTATTTAGACAGTGGCACTTTTACTACATGAATAAATGGAAAAAAAAGAATATAAGTTTATATTGTATTTTTTTCTGGGGGTAAAAAAAATATAATTTTTTCAATAGGGGGCTATTGGAAAAATTATATTTTTTTTTCTGATTTTTTTTTTCTTCTGTGATGCTGAGGGGGGCACGTGCGAGTGTGCTCAAATGGAGGAGCCTCCACTGTGTTTACTTACATAGTAAATCAGAATTATCTGACATGGTAGCTTCCTTTAGTAATATCAGCTCTGAAAGTACTACTTTACCAAGGGCATATACTAGATCTCAAATTCTAGCTGTGGGCGACAACGTAAATCCTTCCACATCAACAGCTGTCCCATCCCCTTTTTTAGACCAGGCCACAGGCTCTGGAATCAACAACACGGCCTCTGTACAATCGAGACAGAACAAAAGGAAGGACCCTATGCCTCCTTCCAGACAAACCAGAAGAAGACAGCCAAGCCCATTTTCCAAGTTCAGAATGGGAACCTAAAGGTTATTAATCTAACAACACACAATTTAAATTGTGAACACATCAGTGTATTATCCAAAGGACTCCGCTTCTGTCCTACCAATAATCTTGACAAATTTGAGATAATCAAGGATGTGAATTATATAAATTATATTTAAAGAAAGAATTTGGAGATGACAGGACAATAGCCGATCACTTACAGGAATTACTTCAAGAAACAGAACATCAAATACCCAATCAGGACAACTGGAGAACTAATCTGAGATTAAAATCAAAATATATTCCCCCACTAATCTATCTCCTGAAATCTCTATTTTTAATCAAATTGTATGCCAACAGATAGAAAAAGAGAAGAAAAAGGACTTAAATAAATTCAAACCTGGGATGATACACTCATTAAACAATCAGATAAAGGCAGCAATGTAGTTCTTTGGCCTAAAAACATGTACTTGGAAGAAATAATGAAGCAATTAAACCTTACCAAATGCTATAAAAAACTACTTGGTAATCCTATGCAGAACTAATTTAAGATTTATAACAAAATCATTGTCAGTGCCTTCATAAAGATAAAATCATCACCGAAGTAGAAAAAAGTATCTAACTCAGACATTTCCCAAAGTACCAACTTTGTATTTGATCCCCAAAATACATAAAAACATCCAGAAACCACCTGGTAGACCTATAGTATCTGGCAACGAGGGGCTAACAGAAAGAGCAAGTCAGTACGTAGATTTTCGTTTCCGAGAATATCTGTACACTCTGCCATCGTATGTAAAGGATACTATGGAGGTATTAAAAAAACTTGACAATCTCTCTCTAACTCAGGATGCCCTTCTTGTAACTGCAGACGTATAATCGCTCTATACGAGCATACAACATCACCTAGGTGAAAAAGCTGTAGCATACTTCTTATCCACTAATCAAGTTGACAATAAGGAGCATGATACTTTCATTCTAAAATTGTTACACTTTGTGCTTCATTTCAACTTTTTCACTTTCAAAGACCAATTTTATCTGCAAACCCAGGGGACAGCAATGGGTACTGCGTGTGCGCTAGCATATGCAAATCTTTTTCTAGGGTGGTGGGAAGGGAAAAAGTTATTCAGTGATGATAATGATAAATACACACAACATATACCTTTTTGGATAAGATACATGGACGATGTATTATTTATATGGAAGGAGTCAGTAGAAAAGTTGGATCAGTTCATGAGGATTATCAATAATAATAACTACAACATTAAATTAACCTATGAACACAGCAAAACAATGATTCACTTCCTTGATTTAAAAGTCATGAAAGAATCAGATGGATCTATATCCACTAACATCTATAGGAAAGAGACTGCCACCAACACCCTTCTCCACCATACTAGTGCCCATGCTTACAATACCCTAAAAGCTATCCCCAAAGGCGAATTTATTCGCCTGAGACTAAACTGTTCTGATATTCACAGATTCAAAATGGAATCCACGCATTTAACAGCTAGACTTCGTGAACGAGGATATAGCAATAGATCAACAAAAAGAGCACAAACTCATGCATTGAAAACAGAACGTGAAACCCTGTTACAAACCAAAACAAGATGATAACACCATACGTCTTATTACCACCTACAACCCACAAATGCATAAAATAACAGAAGTTATTAATAAAAATTGGCACATATTGCAGAATGACCCTCTCCTATCCAGCCAAATTGGCACAAGAGTGCCGATTGGTTACAGAAGACCCAAAAACCTATGAGACATGTTGGTTAAGAGTCATTGGCCTAGATTTGGAGTTCGGCGTTAGCCGTGAAAACCAGCGTTAGAGGCTCCTAACGCGGGTTTCTTACGGACTCCGGTATTTAGAGTTCAGTTACCGACACTCAAAAAAAACCTAACGCTCACATTTCTACCGACACCTCAGACCCAGTAGTAAACATATACCGACAAAAAAAACATCCACGAATCAAATCAAAAATATTACACAAACTACACTTACAGTCATACAAACACTACACTATGTTTATTTTTCATATTTAATAATTTTTCATCAAAATACAAAGGATTAAAGTTGCGAGATCTCGGGTGTTTGAAAAAAAAACAACACAAATCCATTTTCCCATTGACTTACATTGACACACGGGAAAAGACCCTCATATACCTACATCTAACTAATAACATTATCACAAACATACACTCATCGATTCATACAAACAATATACACCACATGACATACACAAAATATTTATTTATTACAAAAAGAACACGATTTAGTTACTTTTTCACAAAAGCTCATGACGTCACTCACTTTACGATGAAAACCAGTCTTAGAAAAAAAAAATGACCAATTTTTAGAGCCTCCATTGACTTCTATTGGGAAGACGTGCTCGTGCACGCGAAACCCTCATTTCCCTAACGCACGCAAATAGCGTAGACAGAAAAACTCCAAATACCAGCGCTAGAAAATACATTTTCTTTCATGTAATTAACAAGAGTCCATGAGCTAGTGACGTATGGGATATACATTCCTACCAGGAGGGGCAAAGTTTCCCAAACCTTAAAATGCCTATAAATACACCCCTCACCACACCCACAAATCAGTTTTTACAAACTTTGCCTCCAAGGGAGGTGGTGAAGTAAGTTTGTGCTAGATTCTACGTTGATATGCGCTCCGCAGCAAGTTGGAGCCCGGTTTTCCTCTCAGCGTGCAGTGAATGTCAGAGGGATGTGAAGAGAGTATTGCCTATTGAATGCAGTGATCTCCTTCTACGGGATCTATTTCATAAGGTTCTCTGTTATCGGTCGTAGAGATTCATCTCTTACCTCCCTTTTCAGATCGACGATATACTCTTATATTTACCATTTCCTCTACTGATTCTCGTTTCAGTACTGGTTTGGCTTTCTACAAACATGTAGATGAGTGTCCTGGGGTAAGTAAGTCTTATTTTCTGTGACACTCTAAGCTATGGTTGGGCACTTTATTTATAAAGTTCTAAATATATGTATTCAAACATTTATTTGCCTTGACTCAGAATGTTCAACTTTCCTTATTTCCAGACAGTCAGTTTCATATTTGGGATTATGCTTTAAATTATCATATTTTTTCTTACCTCAAAAATTTGACTTTTTTCCCCGTGGGCTGTTAGGCTCGCGGGGGCTGAAAATGCTTCATTTTATTGCGTCATTCTTGGCGCGGACTTTTTTGGCGCAAAAATTCTTTTCCGTTTCCGGCGTCATATGTGTCGCCGGAAGTTGCGTCATTTTTGACGTTATTTTGCGCCAAAAATGTCGGCGTTCCGGATGTGGCGTCATTTTTGGCGCCAAAAGCATTTAGGCGCCAAATAATGTGGGCGTCTTATTTGGCGCCAAAAAATATGGGCGTCGCTTTTGTCTCCACATTATTTCAGTCTCATTTTTCATTTGCTTCTGGTTGCTAGAAGCTTGATGTTTGGCATTTTTTTCCCATTCCTGAAACTGTCTTATAAGGAATTTGATCTATTTTGCTTTATATGTTGTTTTTTCTCTTACATATTGCAAGATGTCTCACGTTGCATCTGAGCCAGAAGATACTACAGGAAAACCACTGCCTGCTGGATCTACCAAAGCTAAGTGTATCTGCTGTAAACTTTTGGTAGCTATTCCTCCAGCTGTTGTTTGTAATAATTGTCATGACAAACTTGTTAAAGCAGATAATATTTCCTTTAGTGATGTACCATTGCCTGTTGCAGTTCCCTCAACATCTAAGGTGCAGAATGTTCCTGATAACATAAGAGATTTTGTTTCTGAATCCATAAAGAAGGCTTTGTCTGTTATTTCTCCTTCTAGTAAACGTAAAAAGTCTTTTAAATCTTCTCTCTCTACAGATGAATTTTTAAATGAACACCATCATTCTGATTCTTTGGACTCTTCTGGTTCAGAGGATTCTATCTCAGAGATTGATGCTGATAAATCTTCATATTTATTTAAGATGGAATTTATTCGCTCTTTACTTAAAGAAGTACTAATTGCTTTAGAAATAGAGGATTCTAGTCCTCTTGATACTAATTCTATACGTTTGGATAAGGTTTTTAAAGCTCCTGCGGTTATTCCAGAAGTCTTTCCTGTTCCTAATGCTATTTCTGCAGTAATTTCTAAGGAATGGGATAAATTGGGTAATTCATTTACTCCTTCTAAACGTTTTAAGCAATTATATCCTGTTCCGCCTGACAGGTTAGAATTTTGGGACAAAATCCCTAAAGTTGATGGGGCTATTTCTACCCTTGCTAAACGTACTACCATTCCTACGTCAGATGGTACCTCGTTTAAGGATCCTTTAGATAGAAAAATTGAATCTTTTCTAAGAAAAGCTTATCTATGTTCAGGTAATCTTCTTAGACCTGCTATATCATTGGCTGATGTTGCTGCAGCTTCAACTTTTTGGTTGGAAACTCTAGCGCAACAAGTAACAAATCGTGATTCTCATGATATTATTATTCTTCTCCAGCATGCTAATAATTTCATCTGTGATGCCATTTTTGATATTATTAGAGTTGATGTTAGGTTTATGTCTCTGGCTATCTTAGCCAGAAGAGCTTTATGGCTTAAGACCTGGAATGCTGATATGGCTTCTAAATCAACTCTACTTTCCATTTCTTTCCAGGGAAACAAATTATTTGGTTCTCAGTTGGATTCTATTATTTCAACTGTTACTGGTGGGAAAGGAACTTTTTTACCACAGGATAAAAAGTCTAAAGGTAAAAACAGGGCTAACAATCGTTTTCGTTCCTTTCGTTTCAACAAAGAACAAAAGCCTGATCCTTCGTCCTCAGGAGCAGTTTCAGTTTGGAAACCATCTCCAGTCTGGAATAAATCCAAGCCTGCTAGAAAGGCAAAGCCTGCTTCTAAGTTCACATGAAGGTACGGCCCTCATTCCAGTTCAGCTGGTAGGGGGCAGGTTACGTTTTTTCAAAGAAATTTGGATCAATTCTGTTCACAATCTTTGGATTCAGAACATTGTTTCAGAAGGGTACAGAATTGGTTTCAAGATGAGACCTCCTGCAAAGAGATTTTTTCTTTCCCATGTGCCAGTAAATCCAGTGAAAGCTCAAGCATTTCTGAATTGTGTTTCAGATCTAGAGTTGGCTGGAGTAATTATGCCAGTTCCAGTTCCGGAACAGGGGATGGGGTTTTATTCAAATCTCTTCATTGTACCAAAGAAGGAGAATTCCTTCAGACCAGTTCTGGATCTAAAATTATTGAATCGTTATGTAAGGATACCAACGTTCAAGATGGTAACTGTAAGGACTATATTGCCTTTTGTTCAGCAAGGGAATTATATGTCCACAATAGATTTACAGGATGCATATCTGCATATTCCGATTCATCCAGATCATTATCAGTTCCTGAGATTCTCTTTTCTAGACAAGCATTACCAATTTGTGGCTCTACCGTTTGGCCTTGCTACAGCTCCAAGAATTTTCACAAAGATTCTCGGTGCCCTTCTGTCTGTAATCAGAGAACAGGGTATTGTGGTATTTCCTTATTTGGACGATATCTTGGTACTTGCTCAGTCTTTACATTTAGCAGAGTCTCATACGAATCGACTTGTGTTGTTTCTTCAAGATCATGGTTGGAGGATCAATTTACCAAAAAGTTCTTTGATTCCTCAAACAAGGGTAACCTTTCTGGGTTTCCAGATAGATTCAGTGTCCATGACTCTGTCTTTAACAGACAAGAGACGTCTAAAATTGATTACAGCCTGTCGAAACCTTCAGTCTCAATCATTCCCTTCGGTAGCCTTATGCATGGAAATTCTAGGTCTTATGACTGCTGCATCGGACGCGATCCCCTTTGCTCGTTTTCACATGCGACCTCTTCAGCTCTGTATGCTGAACCAATGGTGCAGGGATTACACGAAGATATATCAATTAATATCTTTAAAACCGATTGTTCGGCACTCTCTAACGTGGTGGACAGATCACCTTCGTTTAATTCAGGGGGCTTCTTTTGTTCTTCCGACCTGGACTGTAATTTCAACAGATGCAAGTCTCACAGGTTGGGGAGCTGTGTGGGGATCTCTGACGGCACAAGGAGTTTGGGAATCTCAGGAGGTGAGATTACCGATCAATATCTTGGAACTCCGTGCAGTTTTCAGAGCTCTTCAGTTTTGGCCTCTTCTGAAGAGAGAATCGTTCATTTGTTTTCAGACAGACAATGTCACAACTGTGGCATACATCAATCATCAAGGAGGGACTCACAGTCCTCTGGCTATGAAAGAAGTATCTCGAATTTTGGTTTGGGCAGAATCCAGCTCCTGTCTAATCTCTGCGGTTCATATCCCAGGTGTAGACAATTGGGAAGCGGATTATCTCAGTCGCCAAGCGTTGCATCCGGGCGAATGGTCTCTTCACCCAGAGGTATTTCTTCAGATTGTTCAAATGTGGGGGCTCCCAGAGATAGATCTGATGGCCTCTCATCTAAACAAGAAACTTCCCAGGTATCTGTCCAGATCCCGGGATCCTCAGGCGGAGGCAGTGGATGCATTATCACTTCCTTGGAAGTATCATCCTGCCTATATCTTTCCGCCTCTAGTTCTTCTTCCAAGAGTAATCTCCAAGATTCTGAGGGAATGCTCGTTTGTTCTGCTAATAGCTCCGGCATGGCCTCACAGGTTTTGGTATGCGGATCTTGTCCGGATGGCATCTTGCCAACCATGGACTCTTCCGTTAAGACCAGACCTTCTGTCACAAGGTCCTTTTTTCCATCCGGATCTGAAATCCTTAAATTTAAAGGTATGGAGATTGAACGCTTGATTCTTGGTCATAGAGGTTTCTCTGACTCCGTGATTAATACTATGTTACAGGCTCGTAAATCTGTATCTCGAGAGATATATTATAGAGTCTGGAAGACTTATATTTCTTGGTGTCTTTCTCATCATTTTTCTTGGCATTCTTTTAGAATACCGAGAATTTTACAGTTTCTTCAGGATGGTTTAGATAAGGGTTTGTCCGCAAGTTCTTTGAAAGGACAAATCTCCGCTCTTTCTGTTCTTTTTCACAGAAAGATTGCTATTCTTCCTGATATTCATTGTTTTGTACAAGCTTTGGTTTGTATAAAACCTGTCATTAAGTCAATTTCTCCTCCTTGGAGTTTGAATTTGGTTCTGGGAGCTCTTCAAGCTCCTCCGTTTGAACCTATGCATTCATTGGACATTAAATTACTTTCTTGGAAAGTTTTGTTCCTTTTGGCCATCTCTTCTGCTAGAAGAGTTTCTGAATTATCTGCTCTTTCGTGTGAGTCTCCTTTTCTGATTTTTCATCAGGATAAGGCGGTGTTGCGAACTTCTTTTGAATTTTTACCTAAAGTTGTGAATTCCAACAACATTAGTAGAGAAATTGTGGTTCCTTCATTATGTCCTAATCCTAAGAATTCTAAGGAGAAATCATTGCATTCTTTGGATGTTGTTAGAGCTTTGAAATATTATGTTGAAGCTACGAAATCTTTCCGTAAGACTTCTAGTCTATTTGTTATCTTTTCCGGTTCTAGGAAAGGCCAGAAAGCTTCTGCCATTTCTTTGGCATCTTGGTTGAAATCTTTAATTCATCTTGCCTATGTTGAGTCGGGTAAAATTCCGCCTCAGAGAATTACAGCTCATTCTACTAGGTCAGTATCTACTTCCTGGGCGTTTAGGAATGAAGCTTCGGTTGACCAGATCTGCAAAGCAGCAACTTGGTCCTCTTTGCATACTTTTACTAAATTCTACCATTTTGATGTGTTTTCTTCTTCTGAAGCAGTTTTTGGTAGAAAAGTTCTTCAGGCAGCGGTTTCAGTTTGAATCTTCTGCTTATGTTTTTTGTTAAACTTTATTTTGGGTGTGGATTATTTTCAGCAGGAATTGGCTGTCTTTATTTTATCCCTCCCTCTCTAGTGACTCTTGTGTGGAAAGATCCACATCTTGGGTAGTCATTATCCCATACGTCACTAGCTCATGGACTCTTGTTAATTACATGAAAGAAAACATAATTTATGTAAGAACTTACCTGATAAATTCATTTCTTTCATATTAACAAGAGTCCATGAGGCCCACCCTTTTTTTGTGGTGGTTATGATTTTTTTGTATAAAGCACAATTATTCCAATTCCTTATTTTATATGCTTCGCACTTTTTTTCTTATCACCCCACTTCTTGGCTATTCGTTAAACTGATTTGTGGGTGTGGTGAGGGGTGTATTTATAGGCATTTTAAGGTTTGGGAAACTTTGCCCCTCCTGGTAGGAATGTATATCCCATACGTCACTAGCTCATGGACTCTTGTTAATATGAAAGAAATGAATTTATCAGGTAAGTTCTTACATAAATTATGTTATTTCATGCGTTAGACACAGCTATGATAAATAGATCAAGAAATGACTATTTCCCTATGGTGGATTTATGGATTTTACTGTTTGAATATTCACAACACCATTAAATTCTTTCAGAATTTTATATTACATCAACTACAAATCAACATCACTAGTAACAACATTTTTGTTTTAAAAATATTACATTTAAACGGACACAAAAATAATGTCAACTTTTCAGGATTCACAAACACTACACAATGGGAAACAATTCTCATTTACCTTTATTATTGCATTTCAGTTATTCAACTCATATGCTTGCAGCAACAGCATATCTACATAGGCTTAACAGATGATCACTCATGGATGCACATACATTACTTTTAACATTCACTCATACATGTGCATTCAAATGATGGGGGAAAAACACATTACATTCTCTAGAGGAATCACAAAACACAACATATGGATTTTACTGTACTTTTAACATCATGATTCCATCACCAGAAACCATTAGGAATTACGTACAACAAGAGCATCATTACACCAGATTACAGATGTCACTTTATGGGAAGGAACAACAATGCCAGACCGCTATATAGAAGTCAGCATATGTGGGACACAATCACAATATATACGTACATGTACATAACACGCATCACCCATCACGCAACCACAAAGCACACATTTAGATTTTATTCAGCACACAATAACAATGTAGCACAATACAACAACACAATGAGGATTTCAGAACTACATAGGCAGGTTAATAATATCATGACGTCATTAGAAGATTCAACCATACACATCACAGATTCACCACTGTACCGCCCCTTTCGGAACTTTAACACTCAATACTACAATACAACATATACGAA